>NC_057801.1:32609048-32617968 GCF_018294505.1 Triticum aestivum | reverse complement strand
GATCGACGGGAGGGAGAAGAGAGCGACGTGGAGTGGGGGGGATCGCCTCGATCCAGATTGGATCGGGATGGGGGAGAGGGAGTGGCGTCGTGGGGGGGAGTGGGTGCGTTGGGGGGTTAGGGTTTGGTCGACCAGGGGGGTTATGGGTGAGTGTGGGGGGGCGGCTGGGCCGTGGGGTGGGCCAGCCCGTTCGGGAGGCTGAGGCCAGCTGGGCCACTTGGCCCAGCGGAGGGGGTGTGTCCTGTTTTCTGTTTTCCCCTTTCTTCTTTTTTTTATCTTTTCTTGTCTCTTTTTATTGGTAGTTTCTTTTATTTTCAGTTTTATAAAATTACCACTAGTGCCTAATTTGTATTTACCAATAAACTACTACGAGATTAATTCGTAACCCACAATAAAATAGTGTTAGCATTTTATAAATTCAATAGGCATTTGTTTAATTGTTTTCACTATTGTTTTAATTGTTTTAGGGCCTTTAAACATTTTATCAAAGTTTGGTTTCCCCACCATAATTACCTATGTATTATTTGGTTCACTCCGAACATTTAAATTTTAATATTTGAAAACTTTTATTGTTTGCTCGATTCTGAATTTGAAATTCGAACTAGGTTCCGAACTAACGCGAGTTTAACCACAGTAACCGAGGTGAGGTGGCATCATCACCAGAGGTTTACTGTAGCTTAATTATCCGGGCGTCACAGCTGATGACTACCAAGCTTGGAACTTTACAAAGAATGGATGCTTCTCCGTTCGGTCTGCTTATCATTTGAAGATGGCCATGCTCAAATCGCGCTCTGGACAGCCGGAGTCATCTAGCTCGGTGAATAAATACAAGGCGTATATGGCCCTTTGGGGCACGAACGCACCGGGGAAGGCCAAGATCCATCTTTGGAGACTAATTTCAAATGGACTGGCGGTTGGATCAGAGCTCCATCGACGAAGGATAAAACCTGGGGTTTTCTGTGTTGCTTGTGGGCGTGAAGAAACTATATTTCATCGGTTTTGGGTGTGTCCACACTCTGAATTATTTTGGCGGCTATTTCGATCGGAGATGGGAGATGTGGTGGCGATCCCACCGTGCCAGTTCGACTCCCAGAGAGAGATAGCACGCTGGCTACTACAGTGGCTAGCGGAAGCCTCCGATGAGGCCAAGCAGGCAACGGTGCAGGCTTTATACAGCCTGTGGCTGGCGAGGAATGAGACTCGAGATGGGAAAAAGATCAAACACCCACATGAAATACTGGGGGTGGTCTTGAGGCAAATGGAGGAATGGAAGTTGGCACACCCCGCATCAGATAACACTCCGGCTCGATTGCAGATTCAGAAATGGGAGCCTCCGGACAAGGGCTGGATCAAGGTGAACTCTGACGGCGCAATATCCAAGATGGGAAACAAGGCGGGAGGTGGAGCTGTGCTTCGGGACCATATGGGGGCTTTCAGAGCTGGGATGTGCCACCATTTCAAGGAGGTGGTTGATCCTGAGGTGGCTGAGATCTTGGCATGTAAGCGGGCTCTTGAAGTAGCGAGAGAGATCAATGCGACGCACGTACATGTCGAGCTTGACGCGAGAGGAGTTGTGCAGATGCTGAAGAAACACACTAAGGAGCTCTCGGCGTCGGGGCCTCTGGTGGAGGAGATCAAATCCTTGTTGCAGTCCTTTGACGGCTCTAAGGTGTCTTGGGTTAGACGTTCCGCTAATGCTGCCGCGCATAAATTAGCTAAAGTAGGAGTTGGTGATGAACTTTGTAAGGTTTGGTTGGGGGCTCCCCCGGATTTCGTTCTTTCTATTGTGTCGGATGAGATTCCGAACATCGTAAGTTAATAAAGGCGGCAGGTTTTTCCCCTCAAAAAAAAAAGAAGCGTCAATGTGCGAGAGAGCTCCTAGGGTGCTCAGATCGGCCAAATAAAGCAACAACCAGATAGAAGCTGACCGGTCGTTAACTGGTAGTTGCCCGGTCCATGTAGGTATAGCGATTAATCGGTGAATCAGCCCATTAACTAGATAAGTCGGTCGATCATCAATCAGTAGATTCAATAGGAAGCTGCTAACATATATCTAGTTTTTTTATGTGTTATACCATACACTCATGCTTCCAGCATGTAATATACCAAAACATGAACATACTGGGGAGGTAAAATTAAAAATCCTAGCTATTAAGGAGCGGGATGGGGCTGGAAGGGGTTACGGCCCAAAAATTTGGGCTTTGTTTGCCCACCGGCTAATGGGCCAGCATGGATTAATCGGCCTAACACCTGATTAATCAGTCTAACGGGCAAATTAATCGGTCTGACAAGTTAACACGACGAATAGGTGCTATTCGATTCGGCAACGCTGTGAGTAGCGATTAACTGGCCCGTTAACTGATTAATCGGGCGAATTCGTAAGCTGTGGTTTTCCTTTCGGTTTTTACTCCTTTTCATTTTCTTTAACTATTTTCTTTATGTTTTTTTATTTCCATGGATATATTTTTTATCTTTCATTTGCTGTATTTTCTCTTTATTGTGATTTTCATTTTTTCCTGTGTTTCTCATTGTAATTTTCGTCGGTTCTCTTCGGTTTAACTGTATTTTCATGTTTTTTTCCTTTTCAATGTGTTTTCTTTAATGGTTTCATCAATTTTAATTTTTTCTTGTTTTATGTGTATATCTTTACGGATTTCGCAGGTTTTCATTTTTTTATCTTTTTTCACCACTGACTATTTTCGAAATACATGTTTTAAATTTTTTATACACCTAAAATAATTATTTTGTACATGTTTGACATTTTCTAAATACATGATTAACATTTTTTTGTCAAATTTATGTTTTGATGTGTATTGTTTTACATACAGTACACATTTTTTATATACATCTGAAACATTTTTTGGAACACACAGAACACTTTATAAATACATAATTAACATTTTTAATTGTAAATTGATTTTTGAATAATATGAAAAAAATATTTTTCAAATATATATTTTTTATGCCTATTCTCAATGCATATTGTACAGTTTTTTAACATGTCACAAGATTATTTGATACATGGTTAACATTTTCAACTAAATGATTCATATTTTTTCAAATATATGTTTTTATGTCTACTTTGTTCATACACTATGTATACTTTTCGTATACATCATGAACATTGTTTTACACACATTTATTTTTTGTCAAAAACATGATTGAGTTTCTTTTCAAATACATGTTTTTGAAAAACAAGTTGACTACATTTCAAAAAATGTTACTAATGTTTTGCAATACTCTGAACATTTTTTTAAAATTTCCCCAATTTTATTGTGTATTTCAGGCAAAACTCATCGTTCGATTACTTTTCTTTTATCGGAACTCAACTTCCAAATAGTTCAGAGGTTTTATCTTTCAGCACCAAGCAGAAAAGGGGACATTGTATGTCCTTATCCAACAAAGAACAATTGAAAATAAGCAAGTGAATATATTCCTGTGTACACTTATATGCTCACAGTAACCCATTCACTTGTTTCAAACTTGAAACAACAACACAAAACGAGCAGCTTTGTCAAAAGTGTAGACACATGTTACAATTTTAGTATTTGCCATCATAAAAGATACGGTTCAATGTTTTCCATTTATGTTCCCTAGGCAGTTTAAAGAACCAAACAACAAAGATTGCATCATTGAGTAGAACCAAATGGTCATTTAGTACTTCAGATGCAGTGTCATGACGGTGTCACAACTCACAATTTTCAAAGCATCAAACATTTGATCGAGAGCCTCCCGGATCAGAAAAACATTCCTACTCTCTCAGAACTCGCATATTGAAGCATGAACATGATACACCAAAACAGAGTGCACTTCATCGAAACAACTACGAAGTTCCTCAAAAAATAAACAACTACGAAGCAGAGTCTAATATCATAAAGCCCCTAAACATATACAAGTCCTGAACCCAAAACAGTGAAAGCCGCGAGTCGAGCAGTCCACACTAAACCTTGCGCCTTCATACACCCTGTGCTAGTTTCAGACAAATGGGCTCGTGCACCTTTATTTTATTAGGATCATGAATGTAGAACCTAAGCGAGATACCCTTTCCATCATCAGGTATCTCATCCTTGGGCAGAATTAGGTTGTATCCCTTAGGTATACCCATCAAACAGCGATGAACTTCGTATCTTGTACATTGAACTCTGATAATAGCCGGTCGTAAAGCAACAGTAGGACATTTGACATTTGAACTTAGAGTTTGTAACTTTAGGTTGGATGCAGACGACAAAGATGGCATGCCCGATTGGCTCTAGTGCCACGTTGAGCAGAAAATTTTCCCTTTCTTTGGTACGAAAAAAATGTAGACCTGGTTCTAGGTGGAACTTATCATAGTATTTGATGGTTGTACATGGCCACTTGTGCTGGAAGGCGAAATGTTCAAGGAGGGTGTCTGTTGGCCCTGCAAAGCTGCAGCTGGACCCTGGGCAGAAACACGGGGCGTTCGGGAATGCCTTCTCGTGTTCTTCCTTCTGGTAGTAAGTGAGCTTCTGGGTCATAATTGGCATTGGAGCAAGCGACCATGACTGATTCCATGGGACGTTCCATCCCTAGACTGCGCTTGAAGGTAGTTTCGGCAGAGCATAAGTGACACTTGTTGTGCACAACCTTCGGGCGGCAAGATGAGCATATGAAATGCCCCATAGAACATTGCAGAAAAGAAAGAATTAGCCGGGTCCTCGTGTGAGAAAAACTTTTCAACAGAAATCAGAGTTGAACTGTTAAAGTACTCTACTACAATAGCAACATGATAAGTCGGTACCACACAAATTATGCTACTATGTGTGACATGAGTCTGTAAATTTGAAGTTGTGAACTTATAGTATGACCGATATACAACTCCAAAGGAGGGCAAACCAAACATAATGCTATTAGAGAGGTATATATATCATCCACCCCTGATCCATAGCCTACTACTAGGGAACATTTGTGGACTAGAAAACGGTGTAGATAGTTGCTAACAGTTTCAGTCTCGATCAAAATGTTAGTGTCCTAATTAATTCTCTACAAAAACGCAATTTCAGCGACCATAGCTACATGTCTTAATAAACTGTTTTTAGCAAGTAGCATTGTGTGTGCAGGGTGCACCCCTGATTAATATCCTACTAGGGAACAGTTGTAGACTAGAAAATGGTGTAGATTGTTGCTAGCAGTTTTGGTCTCAACCAAAATATTTAGTGTCCTAATTTCTACGAAAAAAAAATTTTAGCGACCGTATCTACTATGTTCCATGTTGTCACAAGAAACTAGTTTTTAGCAAGTTACTGTTGAACAATTGATAGAAAAGCGCATAGTTATGACGATATCTAAGACAATGATCATGAATATAGGCATCACGTCCATGACAAGTAGACCGACTCTTGTCTGTATCTACTACTATTACTCCACACATCGACCGCTATCCAGCATGCATCTAGTGTATTAAGTTAACAAGAACGGAGTAACGCCTTAAGCAAGATGACATGATGTAGAGGGATAGATCGAATCAATATGGTAAAAAAACTCATCTTTTTGTCCTTAATGGCAACAATACAAATATGTGCCTCGCTACCGCTTTTGTCACTGGGTGATGACACCGCAAGATTGAACCCATCACAAAGCACCTCTCCCATTGCAATAAAGATCAATCTAGTCGGTCAAACCAAATCAATAGATCGGAGAGAAATACAAAGCTATCTTAATCATGCATAAAAGAGTTTAGAGAAGACACAAATAATATTCATAGATAATCTGATCATAAATCCATAATGCATTGGATCTCAACAAACACTCCAGAAAAGAAGATTACATCAAATAGAACTCCAAAAACATTGAGGAGAACATTATATTGAAGATCAAAGAGAGAGAGAGAGAGAGAGAGAGAAGAAGAAGTCATCTAGCTACTAGCTATGGACCCGTAGGTTTGTGGTAAACTAATCACACATCATCGGGAGGGCAGCAAGAGGTTGATGTAGAGGCCCTCCGTGATCGAATCCCCCTCCGGCAGAGTACCGGCAAAGCCCCCAAGATGGGATCTCACGAGCACCGACGGAGCTTCAGCAAGGTTGAATGGGCCGCGGCCCGCCCAGCCCATGAAGTTTTCTACAATATACATCTACTCTTGGGTCTTAAAACAGCAGCCCATAAGCTATGTTCTTCTTGTTGGCCCGCCCATGTGTGGGCTACAGGCTCTGCCACTGCTCACGAGGTCAGAGGCTTGTGACGGCGGAAAAGTATTTTTGGTGTGCCCTCTGGTCTTTGGGAAATATTTGGGAATTTATAGGAGAAGAATTAGGGTTGGAGGAGCCACGGGGGGGGCACAAGTTCGTAGGGCGCGCCTGGTGAGCTTGTTGCTCACCGGTGGGTCTTCTGGCCTCCTCCTGAAGCTTCCAGGGTGTCTTGTGGTCCAATTGTTTTTTCAAAAAGTTTCATTCCGTTTGGACTCTGTTTGATATTGATTTTCTGTAAAAGACAAAAACAAGAAAAAAACAGCAAGTGGCACTGGGCAATGGTTAATAAGTTAGTCCTAAAAATTGATATAAAATAGCATAATAATGCATATAAAACATCCAAGATGGATAATATAATAGCATGGAACAATAAAAAAATTATAAATACATTGGAGACATATCAACATCATCACTTCATCACTACTACTATAAATAGAAGATCACTACTACGTAGTTCAACAACACAAATACATATAACAACAGGACTAATCGAGTCGATGAGCAATGCATTCCTGCTGGAAGAGCATGCCTCCTCCTCATCATCGGACGTGTCGAACACATCATCCCTCTCCATCTCCTCAAAATCCCTATCGACTTGCTCAGAAATAATCCGATCTATCTCCTCTTCCTCCTTCTTCCTTCGCTCATTCTCTTTGTTAGCGTAGAACTGAATCTCCTCCGCCACCAGATGGGGATTGGCCGCGGCGTAAGCCTCCATGACCATGAACTTAACTATAAAATGAGCCCCTCCCCAACCTCTCAAAGCAAATGTCCCTATCCTCTCTCTCAAATGACGGCCTGCACAAAGGATATGCGATGTACGACCACCGCCTCTACACAACTACCATTATGTGTCAAGTTGTCACCCATATTTTGCATCTCCTTGCCAAAGTCAACCACCGAATCTGGAGAAAGGAAACATCACTACCGTTTGATGGCTACTACAATCCCTTGCCAGTTCACCGCCTTAGGCCGGAGTGGTCACCACAAGGACCAACACCGATGGTGGAGGTGACAACCGCCAACTAGCACCTCGTCGGTGAGAGCTTTGTCCAGGCCGTTAGCCAAATAGCCGACATGGCCGGAGCTGGAGCATGAAAGGCAGATCACAATCGCTCAAGTGCACCCGTGCGTAGCATAGTGGTAGCTAGACCAGGAGCGCACAACCGCCAAATCTGCGCTATGCCTCTTGACCAGAGCACTCTGCCTGCCCCGAGATCGCCCGCCATCATGCCTGAACCAACATTAACTAGAAGCCTGCAGTCATGCAATGACATGTCTGTATCTAGGCATAACAGTCACACTGGTGACACCAGCCGCAACCGATCAATCACTGGTAGAAAAAGGGTCAAATGTGAAGCACATTAGTGCCGGTTTGAATTTGAGCCGGCACTAATGTGTCCATTAGTGTCGGTTCCAACGGCTAGGCGGGCGGACATCATTAGTACCGGTTCGTGGGCAACAATTAGTACCGGTTCATGCCACGAACCGGTACTAATGAGGCTGTGTTAGGCTGTGGGCCCCACGAACACCATTAGTACCGGTTCATGGCATGAACCGGTACTAGAGTTTCTTATTAAGCTGATTTTTAGTCCCACCTCGCTAGGAGAAAGGCAGTAGGAGCGCTTTATAAGCCGTGAGTGCAGAGATGATGAAGGAGAGGCGCACTACTCACCTGCAGGTTGCTTAGCTTCAAGCCTTTCGGTATAGAATAGATTGCACGGAGCTATGTGCAGTGTAGTCTACACTATTCCGAAAGGCTTGAAGCTAATTAACGAGCATTGCGCCTTTTTTTAACTACTTATTAGAACTCCGGACTTCTTGTGTTACGGCAAAAACTGGATGCACTTCGTGTACAAACTGGACAATCTCTTTCGAAGTATCAGGGCAGGTTTCGAACAAAAACTCATCTGTTACACCGGCACTTCATTTTTTGAACTTATTACAACTCCAGACTTTTTTGCGTTCAGTATGCACCATTCTAAGCCACGTCATCAATTTTCAACCCTTTCTGACATCATTTGCTCCCCTAGCACGAACTGTTACTAAAGAGGTTGTGGCAGGGCTATTTTTAGTCCCACCTCACTCCCCTAGCAAGATTTTAACCACCTTAAATATGATACTTCTCAAACTATCACAAGCATTTGGTCTTCATTGAACTCTATGTGTAGGATCTGTGGCTGCAATAGGAGTCTTCGCCGGTTCTTAAATCGGTGGAGGATTCCTATTGACAATTTAGATTCTATACAAAAAGATCATTGATGATCAATGTATTTTTATGTACTTCTCTCTAGCAGTAGCGCGTTTTGGCTGAAAGGCGGTAATAATCAATGTATTTTTTCTGTGTTCAGATGCACAATTTAAATATGTTACTTCTCAAACTATCACAAGCATTTGGTCTTCCAACACGTTCTGACATCATTTGCTGTTTTTCAGTCACCGATTTGTTTAGATCAGAGCTAAATGACCGTGAAAATGAAAATCACTACAAAACAAACTCTAAAAATGTTGAAGTTATCATCATTTCACCCGCATAGCATGTGCGAAAGAGTAGAGAGGGTCACGGCAAAAAAGAAAAAACTATATAAAAAATTACTCATAAATAAATAAAAGAAAATAAATAATGCAGAAAAGAAAAAAATTATATAAATCAAAAATATTCACAAAGAAACTAAATACAGCAAAAAACTACTCAGAAATAAATAGAAGAAAAC
>NC_057801.1:32607941-32608538 GCF_018294505.1 Triticum aestivum | reverse complement strand
TAAAGCAGAAAAGAAAAAACTATATAAAAAATTACTCAAAAATAAATACAAGAAAATAAATAATGCAGAAAAGAAAAAAAGAAAAAAATTGTTGGGGCACTGCCTGGTGGGCCTGCCAGACCTAGGGTGTGCAAATTCAGGCCCAGAAGGGCCAGCAAGCTCACAGGACAGCACGCCGGAGTTAGGCCCAGAAGCCTGCTATATAGAGGAGTTCGAAAGGGCAGCCGCGGCTGGGTTTATAAATCAGTGCAGCTGCCCTTCGCTCGGCAAGGTGGGACTAAAAATAGCGCACCGTGGGTGGCAGCGCACGGCCTTTAGTACCGGTTAGAGCCACCAACCGGTACTAAAGGCCCTCGTTTCCCTACGCTTGGCCTGGCCAAAATTGGCCTTTAGTACCGGTTGGTGGCTCCAACCGGTACTAAAGGCCCCTCCTATAAATACTACACTTACGAAAAATCAGTTCCATCGTCAACCACTTCTCCACTTCTGGCCGTGCTACTCAATCTATCGCCGATGACGACGCCGAGGCCGCCGCGCCGCCGCGCCGTCGCCCCCACCGCCCTCGATCGCCGCCCCCGCCGCACGTACGTCGTTACC
>NC_057801.1:32597951-32607055 GCF_018294505.1 Triticum aestivum | reverse complement strand
ATGAGATTATTTGAACTAGTTGAATTAATAGAACTAGTTTATTTTTAGTAAGAAAATTTAGGTATATGAGATTATTTGAACTAGTTGAATTAATAGAACTAGTTTATTTTTAGTAAATGCTTAGTTGAATTAGTTGAATTAATTGAATTAGTAAGTGTTTAATGTTTCGCCTATATGAACATATATAGGAAATGTCGTCTGACGACGGAAAAAAATTCATTATGTGCGAATACTGTGAAGACCAGCGCGGCCTGTGCGACAGAAATTTCCTTGTTCATGATAAGCGATTCAGCATCAAGCTGGATGAGACCTTCGAATTTGATATGGTAAGTCACAACAACAAGTCTATTTTCGTAATTAAGCATGACTTATATATGCTTCATTTGCCTGACTTATAATTTTTAATTTTCACTATTCTACTAGCGCATCCCCTGCCATGCAAGAATTTTTATCTTGGATAAGATAGGTTTCAATGATATGGAAACTATGGAGGTAAAGAGAGTTTACCTGAAAACTGAGCATGATTTCTTCAACAGGGACTCCCGATGACAGTTGTGCCTCAGGGGATCGAGACTAAAGGTCGCATGTCAATTGTTAGCTTACGGCCAAGATATCCTGCATTGCACATGAGTGCATTCAGGATTTCTAGAAGCGATGAATGCTTAATAGTGAAAGATTGGAGAAAAATTGTTAACGATCGCAGAGAAGTACTAGGGGGCAGCAATGAGAAGCGCAGCCCACAGTTAGGAGACAGGTTCATCTGCATGCTCCAATATGATGAATCAAGAGAGCTATACATGTTCTATGTTATTTTACCTGAGAGAGAGCAGCAGGAGTGATTTAGCTAGTTCATGCTCTTAGTACTTGTCCTTTCATGTCCGTGTTCTTCGTTCTGAACTTAATCTCAAAGAGTGATTTGCTTTTGTGGTGTTATATGTGAACGCTTATAATATCATGACAATCATGTTGAACTCGATGATATTTTTGCTTTTGGTACAAGTGAATGTTTCTTCTTTCAGCTAGCGTTGGTGGTGATTAGATAGCGATAATGACTATGATGATTAAATAATGATAATGACGACTACGATGATTTTTAGCTAGCTAGCTAGAGTATATATATATATTCACGTTGATGATATGATGCAAGAGTTTTTATATTAATATGATGATATGATGATGAGTTATTATATCATTTAATGAAAGAAACCGCAGATTAGTTTCAGCTGGATGGATCCTACCTAAGTGATCAAGTATAATGCCATATTCGTATAAATTATACTTGATCACCTAATTAGGTGATCAAGTATAATATGGATATGGATTTAACAACTCATTATAATGTAAAAGAATCACTAAATTAAATTGAAAACACAAAATTAAAGGAAAATTTAAAAAAACCCAGACATTTAGTACCGGTTGGTACTAAAGCCCTACGCGCACCCGGGCCTGGCTCGTGTCACGTGTTTGCACTTTAGCGCCGGTTCATGACGAACCGGTACTAAAGGGGGGGCCTTTAGTCCCCACTCTTTAGTGTCGGTTGGCGAACCGGCACTAAAGGCCGTCACGAACCGGCATTAAAAGCCGGTTCTGCACTAGTGAATAGAAGGAGCTCGAGCTACCCAACCTGCAACTGGAGGAGCATGGAGTCTGGCCGGGATTGAGAGGCGTACGAGCGGTATTGGTCGGGAGCCAAATCCACGAGGGGGGGCTGCATCGAGGGATGAGGAGGCGGGATTGGCCCGCCGCCGCACGGGACCTTGCTCCGATGACGTCAACCGATGGCGGCGGGACGTTGAGGGACTAGGAGGAGAACTAGGCGCCAGCCATGGAAGCGCCTCCCGTGTCTCCCAAACAGACGACCTGGAGGACTCACTTGTACTCTAGTGATAGCTAGTACTATCTATCATTCATGGTGAGATTATCCAAATCATTTGTATGTAATTTTCTAATGTTAATATGTGGTTAACTGACTTCATCACCAGCAAATGAGAATATTGTATTTAATGAAAATTATTTGTGTGCTCTAGATATTTTACATCACATGACATTTATACAGTTGCCATGAGCTCTTGATAAGAGCACGAAGAAGGATTGGCTTAGATATGCATGTACACAAGACAAGCGTGTGGCCCTTCTGGCACTCATCAAGCCATTAGCAAAACTTTGTAGCACGTGCCTTGGGTTGGGTGCAGATGCACAACGAGACTTGTTTCTTTCTTAACATAGTTGGTCATTTTCATTCTTATTTCCTAAATATGTTCATTGATGTATACAAGGTGGGGCCCATGCATGCCTGGGATCTTGGGAGGGCACGCACATGGCTTGTTTCTTTCTTTAACCGCATGCATTTCACTCACAACCAACTACTTACCATTCTCATCGGTGTAAGCCAGGCCCAAATTCTCAATCGTACAGATTTCACACTGTCATTGGTTTAGACCGTTGTTGGCTACAAGTATATAAACTCAAGCTAGATACGCGCATGCCAAAACCCTTCTCGCAGGAGATGGCCTCCAACGGTGGCGCACCAAACCCATGGCAACAACAGGCGTCGCGGCAATCGTGTGAGGGCTACGCATGCCCTTTTTGCCGTAGGTGGTGGGTCACACACCAAGTCCTTGGTGGCCACGTGTCCTCGCGGAACTGCCGCAACAATCGCCATCGGGACACACCGGTAAGCCTACCCCAACCAGCCTCCTCCGCGTCTGACTCTACTCTTTTGGGGCCGTGGCTGCTTGTGCTTGCAGCCAACCTTGCCTTTTGGGAGGAATACCGCCGTGGAGGTCCCCGTCCGGTGGAGATAGACTTCATGGGTCTACTACGGGCGCCCGAACACGCCGAAGAGCCGCAGATAAGTGATAGAGCTGGCGAGGCGGTCGACCTAAATTTGAGACTCTGATCCGTGGTGTGCAGAAGAAAAATAAATACATTCCACAATAGATGAACATCGTGTAATATAAGATTCGTCCAAGCGTGTCATTTGTTTCAGCTACCTCTTACTGTGTTCTTCGCTAGTTAGAACTTCGGATTGATTTCAACATGACATGATGAATATGATGCATGTTCAAGATTCAATTGCCTTTACTTGTTTCTAATTTAAATAGGTGCCACTAGTAGAAAAAACCCCTATTAGTCCCGGTTGGTGAGGGCTTTTTGTCCCGGTTCTTGAACCGGGACTAAACGGTCGTTACTAATGCCCTAGGCCTTTAGTCCCGGTTCTAGCACGAACCGGGACAGATGGGTCTCCACGTGGCCGGTACGCCGAGCCCAGGCAGGAGGGCCTTTGGTCCCGGTTGGTGGCACTAACCGGGACCAAAAGGCATCCACGCGTCAGCATTTCAGTGGCTGGAGTTTTTTTTTTGAAAGGGGGGGGAGGTTGGGGGTTTTGGGGGGTTAATTTAGGTGTTTCATATATTGTGTTAGCTAGCTAATTAATAGAGAGAAGTGTCCTCTGTTATGTCCGTGCTTGGTCGACGCTACGTACTGTACATAGAGAGGCCCTCGACACGCTAGCTAGTAAGAAAATGAAGGAAACCATTAAGTACAGAAGTTCGTCATGCATACCGAGAGAAGTGATCGATCGACCTCTCCTTCTCTGAGAGATTGGTCGAACAACAAGTTTTCATATTATCTATCCAACACTACTGGCTACATCCATTACAATATGTAAGATCTCTTACAATCCCCTAGCATTTGAAATCAACTTCCACATGGTATTCTCCGGCTTTATTGATGACGTGGTCAAGAAAGAATCCCGCCAATTCCTCTTGAATTGCTTTCATGCGATCTTGTTCTAGGAGTTGATTCCGCATCTGCCACGTCTAATTTGAAGAAGGGGGTTAATACATATATGAATGAAACTCAACAGAAATGATGGTGTCATAAAATGAAATTGTGAATATTATTGCTTACGCACTTCATATTGTCTTTTAGAGTAGCCCCGCTTATTTTTCAAAGTCGCGTTGTAGATGAACTCGCACATGTAGTATCCACAGAAATTATTCCCTTCTTCCTGCCACAAGCACTTTACGAGAAATAGAGGTCAATCAAACTGATAATGAAGCATTATAAATGGCATTGATGAAAGTATAGCTATAGAATCAACGGGAGATGCGCGCAACTAGCTAGCTAGTAGTACTTACTTTCGGGTATGTATATCGTAGCTCCTTCGGCAGTCCCGGAGCTTCTGCGGTGAACTGTTTCCAAACCCTGCAAGACAAAGAAAATAATTATTATTACTTGAGATATCAGGAAATGAACAAAAAGTTGCCGATATGGTGCGATAATGATCGATTGAACTTACTTGTTGAGCAATTTAGTCATGTCCGTATAGGTTTCGGGATCTTTTCGTCTCGAGTCTAAGACGGTTACTAGTCCCCGCTCAAGCTTAATCTCCAGAAGAACATAGTGGAAGCTGCGCATGCATGCATAACTCATCAATTACATTACAATAACCTCGCTCGAGTAATAAGGGAAACCAAATATGCACACGACAGTAACACTCACTTGAAGTTGTAAAGAAAGAGCATTAAATCTTTGTTTTGATTTTTGATCAACGATTGTAGCAAGTTGGCCTCGACCTCTGCGGCCTTCTTTTTAACCTGAAATTCATCTACGATATTTGTGTTAATGAACCTAATATCATATATTTCTTGTTTTTTGCACTCGGCGATCTTCAATCTGCATAATATAGTAAGGATGCAATGAAAGAGCCGAGCTATATATAGAGACTTAATGACAGAAATAGTACTTACAGACAGTAGCAAAAGACCGTTAATTTATCGAGGGCCTTTTGATTGAAGAACTCAAAGAACTCCTTAAATGGAACAGGCAACAGATCAGTTCCAACGAGGTCATGCTCCTCTTTTATTCCCAGATACAAAGTATTCGTCCACCCAGACTCTCTGCGGGTTTTCATGTACCAATTATGGAATCTTTGCATCATCGTTGTTAGAGATTTTTCATCTTTGACGAGAGGTTTCCCGTACTCGTATTTGTGTTCGTCCACCTCCAAGAAATCAAAATGTACAACGTCTGGCAGGTAATCTCCAAGATTGTTATAACCGGGCACCGTCCCTGGAGCATTAGCGACGATGTTGCTAGACACATTGAGCGGGGGGCACCATTGCTTTGCTTGTTTGCCGAGCTGGGCAATTTTTTCCCCAGCTGCTCGTTCTTTTAACCTTTGACCACTGACAGTACTTCCCGACCAGTTAGCTTCGAGATATGTCTTTTCAGTAATGCGCTCATAGTTGGTTTTTGGCGGAGACTTTGGTGGTTTCCTCATGGCATCGATAGTGCGTTTTGCTTTCACCAGATCTACCTTCTCCTCCGGAGGTGGATGTCTCTTTGCTTTCAACCCTTCAAAGAAGTCCTTCACTTCGGTCTGCACGATCTTTGTGTTTTCCTCCTTGGTCCTCTCGTACGGTAACATCTCTAGAGGCTTGAGAGATGGACCATATCTGTATTGCCTCCTGCCTCTGGCTGTACTGCTAGACGCTGGAGCAGACGGAGCGGCTGTGGCTGTCTTCTTTCGTGCTTGCTTACGAGGCGGAGAAGGACTACGATGCGCCGGAGCAGCCGGGATGGCGGCGGGTCTCTTCTGCCCTTGCTGGCGAGGCAGAGAAGGAGGAGGCAGCTGGCTTCTCGGGCGAGCCGGCACAGGCGGAGAAAGAGGCGGAGTGCCGCCACGCACCGGAGAAGGAGGCTGAGTGCCCTGATCGTCACTCGCCGGAGGAGGAGGCGGTGGAGGAGGCGGAGTGCCCTAACTCACCGGAGGAGGAGGAGGAGGCGGAGGCGTCCAGTTCGGAAGGTTGATGAACTCCTTCCGCCATAGGCATGGAGTCTTCAGAGCAGAACCCAGCCGAGTCTCCCCTTCACCGGTAGGGCGGTCAAGCTGGAGGTCCTCAAATCCCTCCGTTATTTCGTCCACCGTCACCCTAGCATATCCTTCTGGAATCAGATGACAATGAAAAGTCGCGCCGGGTTCAGAAGGTTGAACAGAGCCAACAGCCGCCTTGACTTTTAAGTTCTGCCATTGCGTCATAAGGTGGCAATTTTGAGACTCTATGATAGCATCCACGGGGTAGCTAGCAGGAGCCGTCAAGACATGCTCTGGCTGAAGCAGCTCGGTGGAAGCCATGCTGCTTCTCCGCTGAGATGGCGGGGTAGCTTCGGGGGAAGCTTCGACAGTTCGTTTGCTGCGATTTGCTTCTCGTTCCTCTATCGCTTGTATCCTTGCGTGCAGCGCCTGCAGTTCGGTCTGCTGCAGTTTCCTCCTCCTCTCCTGGCATTTGTAACCGCCTGCGTTTGGAAACCCAGCCTACCACGGAACGGAGCCTGGCGTGCCTTGTGTCCGTCCAGGGTGCTCAGGATTCCCGAGGGCCATTGTGAGCTCGTCGTTCTCTCTGTTTGGAACGAACGTCCCTTTCTACGCTGCATCGGTATAGTGCTGAAGCCTCTTGACTGGTATTTTCAATTGCTCGTCCGTCCAACGGCACTTCCCTGATATAGGGTCCAAGGTTCCGCCAGCCCCGAAGAACCAAGTCCGGCAACGGTCTGGCCAGTTCATTGTCTCTGGTTCGATCCCTTTATCAAGCAGATCATTCTCAGCCTTGCCCCACTTAGGCCGGGCTTTGAGGTAGCCACCTGACCCCATGGGATGGTGAAGCTTCTTCTTCGCAGAATTTTGCTTGTTTGTCGCCGACATCTTCTTACTCTTTTCCGATGTCTTGTGGGCCACAAATGCGGGCCAGTGATCTCTGATCTTCTCATATTTGCCGATGAATTCTGGTGTCTCTTCTTTGTCGACAAACTTTTTTAGCTCATTCTTCCACCTCCTGAATAGGTCTGCCATCTTCTTAAGATCATGAGACTTGATTAATTGCTCTTTAACTGGCTTCTCCGGATCCTGCTCTGGCGGTAGGGTGAAATTTGCCTTCAGCTCAGTCCAAAAATCATCTTTCTGCATATCATTGACATAAGACACCTCAGGGTCTTCGTTCTTAGGCTTATACCGTTGGTGGATGCTGATCGGGATCTTGTCCCTAACAAGAACCCCGCACTGAGCAACCAATTTGTCCTTTGTCCGGATGGGTTCAACCGGTTGGCCGTCGCGCGCGATTGCTGTGATCTCAAACCTTTAATCCGAGCGCAACTTTTTCTTCGGGCCTCGTCTCTTTACCGAAGTTGTGCTTGATCCGGAGGGATAGAAAAAAGAAGAAAGGCGAGAGTTAATTAATATGTGTACGTATATACCAAAACAATGAATGCATCAATTAGCTAGTCAGCACAGGATTAACTAATATATATACCTGGCCGGACTCGGTTTGGTCACAGGAGCCGTCATCACGATCTCCTTCTTGCACCGTCATTGGGTCACCTGAGCCATCATAATCATGTCTTTCCTCCTCCATTCTTCGTTCACCGTAGCCTGCTTCTTCACCCTGTTCTTCCATACCATCATTGTCGTTAAGATACGAGAAGATATCACCTCCGGCTAAGATTATTTCCCCCAACACCTCTTCTGCTTCCTCGTCTCGTATGTGCTCCTAGTTTCTCCAAATATTACAACATGGCAATTATTACACAAACATGATAGTAGGTGGATATATTAGTGGCAAATGTAGACCGAGCTTATTCCGGGTTTGGGGTGGCCTCGGCAACGCTTCAAGGGTAGGGGCGCGGCGGGAGGGGTAGGAGACCGACATCGTTTTTTCTAGGGTTTGGGTGTCCTCGAGAGTTTTGGTCGAGCGAGAGGGGGTGGCCTCGAGAGAGTTTGTCGGGTAGGGGCGCGGCGGGAGGGGGTAGAAGACCGACATCATTTTTTCTAGGGTTTGGGTGTCCTCGAGAGTTTTCATACAAGTTATCACAGTCGAGAGGGGGGTAATATCGACAACGACGACATACATACACGGGAAAATAATGTTATTGGGGGGTATATCGACCCCCCCCCCACATGTTGAAGTTATCGGGAGGGGGTTATATCGACAACAACGACATACGTACATGGGAAAATAATATTATCGGGGAGGGGGTATATCGACCCCCCCCCTCGTGTTGAAGTTATAGGGAGGGGTATATCGACGACGACAGACCCGATAAAACATAAGAAAACGAAAAAGAAATAAAAAGAGGAGAAGAAGAAAGGAATAGATCGAGGTGAAGATCGAAGAAAAAAAAAGAGGAGAAGAATAAAAAATAGAATATTTTCTATTTTTTCTTCTTCTCCTCTATTCCTTTCTTCTTCTCCTCTTATTTTTCTTCTTTTTTCCTCTTCTTCTCCTTTCTTCCTCTTCTTATTTTCGTTTTTCCTCTCCTTCTTTTTCTTCTTCTTCCTTTCCAATATATAAAACTTTTCTTCCTTTTCCTTATTTTACGTTTTCCTCTACACTAACCTAAAATGCACTAACCTTCTTTTTCCACTCCTTTATTTTCTTCTAAATATGAACATATACATAAATTGACAAAAAATATGCACAAAAACATATACATAAATTTTCCTATACATATACAATTGTTTTACAAATATGCACATATATATGAACATATACATAAATTGACAAAAAAATACATTTATGAAAAAAATGATATGAACATGTACACACATATATATACATATACACACACATATACAAAAAAATACATTTATGAAAAATGCTATGAAGGGCAGGGCGGCGGCAGCGAAGGGCAGGGGCGGCGCGCGGCGGTCGCACAGGGCAGGGGCGGTGCACGACGGCAGCGAAGGGCAGGGCGGCGGCGCGGTGGCAGCGCGCAGCGGCCACGGCGGCCAGTACAGGGGGAGGAGCAGGGGAACGGGGCGGCGCTCACAGCGAGGTGGCGTCGGTGACGAGAAGGCTCTTGGTGGACGGTGAAGGCGCCCTCGGGGGCAAGGGCAGGGGCGCGCGGGCTCGGGGACGTCGTCGACGACGGCGACGGCGAGGCACGGTCGGGGGCGACGACAGGGGCGGCGGACGGCGTCGGGGCAGCCTGGCGGCGATGTGCTCGGCATCGTCGGGGGCAAATGGAGATGAGAAACTAAAATTTTCACAAGTCCTGGTTATATACCAAGAGCATCGGTCCCGGCTCGTGGCACCAACCGGGAC
>NC_057801.1:32586294-32595554 GCF_018294505.1 Triticum aestivum | reverse complement strand
CTGGCGGGTGTCTGTCTCTCCTACTTTAGTTGGAGCGGAATCGATGAACAGGGTCCTTATGAAGGGTAAATAGAAGTTGACAAATCACGTTGTGGCTTTAACGTAGGTAAGAAAACGTTCTTGCTAGAACCCTAATTCAGCCACGTAAAACTTGCAACAACAATTAGAGGACGTCTAACTTGTTTTTGCAGCAAGTGGTTTGTGATATGATATGGCCAAAGTTGTGATGAATGATGAATGATCTATATGTGATGTATGAGATGTTCATGCTATTGTAATAGGATTCACGACTTGCATGTCGATGAGTATGACAACCGGCAGGAGCCATAGGAGTTGTCTTTATTCTTTTATATGACCTGTGTGTCATCAAGAAACGCCATGTAAATTACTTTACTTTATTGCTAAACGTGTTAGCCATAGTAGTAGAAGTAATAGTTGGCGAGCAATTTCATGGAGACACGATGATGGAGATCATGATGATGGAGATCATGGTGTCAAGCCGGTGACAAGATGATCATGGAGCCCCAAGATGGAGATCAAAGGAGCTATGTGATATTGGCCATATCATGTCACGTTTATTATTTGATTGCATGTGATGTTTATCATGTTTTGCATCTTGTTTACTTAGAACGACGGTAGTAAATAAGATGATCCCTCACAATAATTTCAAGAAGTGTTCCCCCTAACTGTGCACCGTTGCGACAGTTCGCTGTTTCAAAACACCACGTGATGATCGGGTGTTTTATTCAGACGTTCACATACAACGGGTGTAAGACAGATTTACACATGCAAACACTTAGGTTGACTTGACGAGCCTAGCATGTACAGACATGGCCTCGGAACATAGAAGACATGACGAGCCTAGCATGTATAGAAGATACGATCAACATGAAGATGTTCACCGATGTTGACTAGTCCGTCTCACGTGATGATCGGACACGGTCTAGTTTAACTCGGATCATGTAATACTTAGATGACCAGAGGGATGTCTAATCTAAGTGGGAGTTCACTAATAATTTGATTAGTTGAACTTAATTATCATGAACTTAGTCTAAAATCTTTGCAATATGTCTTGTAGATCAAATGGCCAACGTAGTCCTCAACTTCAACGCGTTCCTAGAGAAAACTAAGCTGAAAGACGATGGCAGCAACTATACGGACTGGGTCCGGATCCTGAGGATCATCCTCATAGCTGCCAAGAAAGATTATGTCCTACAAGCACCGCTTGGTGACACACCCGTTCTCCCTGCGGAACAAGACGTTATGAACGCTTGGCAGGCACGTTTCGATGACTACTCCCTCGTTCAGTGCGGCATGCTTTACAGCCTAGAGCCGGGGCTCCAAAAGCGTTTTGAGAGACATGGAGCATATGAGATGTTCGAAGAGCTGAAAATGGTTTTCCAAGCTCATGCCCGGGTCGAGAGATATGAAGTCTCCGACAAATTCTTTAGCTGTAAGATGGAGGAAAACAGTTCTGTCAGTGAGCACATACTCACTATGTCTGGGTTGCATAACCGCTTGACTCAGCTGGGAGTTAATCTCCCGGATGATGCGGTCATTGACAGAATCCTCCAGTCGCTTCCACCAAGCTACAAGAGCTTTGTGATGAACTTCAATATGCAGGGGATGGAAAAGACCATTCCTGAAGTATTTGCAATGCTGAAATCAGCAGAGGTAGAAGTCAGAAAGGAACATCAAGTGTTGATGGTCAATAAAACCACTAAGTTCAAGAAAGGCAAGGGTAAAAAGAACTTCAAGAAGGACGGCAAGGAGGTTGCCGCGCCCGGCAAGCAAGCTGCTGGGAAGAAGCCAAAGAATGGACCCAAGCCCGAGACTGAGTGCTTTTATTGCAAGGGAAGCGGTCACTGGAAGCGGAACTGCCCTAAGTACTTAGCGGATAAGAAGGCCGGCAAAACAAAAGGTATATGTGATATACATGTAATTGATGTGTACCTTACTAGTGCCCGTAGTAGCTCCTGGGTATTTGATACCGGTGCAGTTGCTCACATTTGTAACTCAAAGTAGGGGCTGCGGAATAAGCGGAAACTGGCAAAGGACGAGGTGACGATGCGCGTCGGGAATGGTTCCAAGGTCAATGTGATCGCCGTCGGCACGCTACCTCTGCATCTCCCTTCGGGATTAGTTTTAAACCTTAATAATTATTATTTAGTGCCAGCTTTGAGCATGAACATTGTATCGGGATCTCGTTTAATTCGAGATGGCTACTCTTTTAAATCTGAGAATAATGGTTGTTCCATTTTTATGAGAGATATGTTTTATGGTCATGCTCCTATGGTGAATGGTTTATTCCTTATGAATCTCGAACGTGATGCTACACATATTCATAATGTGAGTACCAAAAGAAGTAAGGTTGATAATGATAGTCCCACATACTTGTGGCACTGCCGCCTTGGTCACATAGGTGTCAAACGCATGAAGAAGCTCCATGCTGATGGACTTTTAGAGTCTCTTGATTATGAATCATTTGACACGTGCGAACCATGCCTTATGGGTAAAATGACCAAGACTCCGTTCTCAGGAACAATGGAGCGAGCAACCGACTTATTGGAAATCATACATACTGATGTGTGCGGTCCGATGAGTGTTGAGGCTCGCGGTGGCTATCGTTATGTTCTCACCCTCACTGATGATTTAAGTAGGTATGGGTATGTCTACTTAATGAAACACAAGTCTGAAACCTTTGAAAAGTTCAAGGAATTTCAGAGTGAGGTTGAAAATCAACGTGACAGGAAAATCAAGTTTCTACGATCAGATCGTGGAGGAGAATACTTGAGTCACGAGTTTGGGGCACACTTAAGAAAATGTGGAATAGTTTCACAACTCACGCCGCCTGGAACACCTCAGCGTAATGGTGTGTCCGAACGTCGTAATCGCACTCTGTTAGATATGGTGCGATCTATGATGTCTCTTACCGATTTACCGCTTTCTTTTTGGGGCTATGCTTTAGAGACTGCCGCATTCACTTTAAATAGGGCTCCGTCGAAATCCGTTGAGACGACACCATATGAATTATGGTTTGGGAAGAAACCTAAGCTGTCGTTTCTAAAAGTTTGGGGATGCAATGCTTATGTCAAGAAACTTCAACCTGAAAAGCTCGAACCCAAATCGGAAAAATGCGTCTTCATAGGGTACCCAAAAGAAACTATTGGGTACACCTTCTACCTCAGATCCGAAGGCAAGATCTTTGTTGCCAAGAATGGGTCCTTTCTGGAGAAAGAGTTTCTCTCGAAAGAAGTAAGTGGGAGGAAAGTAGAGCTTGATGAAGTATTACCTCTTGAACCGGAAAATGGCGCAACTCAAGAAAATGTTCCTGAGGTGCCTGCACCGACTAGAGAGGAAGTTAATGATCAAGATACTTCTGATCAAGCCCCTACTGAAATCCGAAGGTCCACAAGGACACGTTCCGCACCAGAGTGGTACGGCAACCCTGTCTTGGAAATCATGTTGTTAGACAACGGTGAACCTTCGAACTATGAGGAAGCGATGGCGGGACCAGATTCCGACAAATGGCTGGAAGCCATGAAATCCGAGATAGGATCCATGTATGAAAACAAAGTATGGACTTTGACTGACTTGCCCGTTGAGCGGCGAGCCATAGAAAATAAATGGATCTTTAAGAGGAAGACAGACGCGGATGGTAATGTGACCATCTATAAAGCTCGGCTTGTCGCTAAGGGTTATCGACAAGTTCAAGGGGTTGACTACGATGAGACTTTCTCACCGGTAGTGAAGCTGAAGTCCGTCTGAATCATGTTAGCAATTGCCGCATTCTATGATTACGAAATATGGAAAATGGACGTCAAAACGGCATTCCTTAATGGTTTCCTTAAGGAAGAATTGTATATGATGCAGCCGGAAGGTTTTGTCGATCATAAGAATGCTGACAAAGTGTGCAAGCTCCAACGCTCGATTTATGGGCTGGTGCAAGCATCTCGGAGTTGGAACATTCGCTTTGATGAGATGATCAAAGCGTTTGGGTTTACACAGACTTATGGAGAAGCCTGCGTTTACAAGAAAGTGAGTGGGAGCTCTGTAGCATTTCTCATATTATATGTAGATGACATACTTTTGATGGGAAATGATATAGAACTCTTGGACAGCATCAAGGCCTACTTGAATAAAAGTTTTTCAATGAAGGACCTTGGAGAAGCTGCTTATATATTAGGCATCAAAATCTATAGAGATAGATCAAGACGCCTCATAGGTCTTTCACAAAGCACATACCTTGATAAGATATTGAAGAAGTTCAATATGGATCAATCCAAGAAGGGGTTCTTGCCTGTGTTGCAAGGTATGAAATTCAGCTCAGCTCAATGTCCGACCACGGCAGAAGATATAGAAGAGATGAGCGTCATCCCCTATGCCTCAGCCATAGGTTCTATTATGTATGCCATGCTGTGTACCAGACCTGATGTAAACCTTGCCGTAAGTTTGGTAGGAAGGTACCAAAGTAATCCCGGCAAGGAACACTGGACAGCGGTCAAGAATATCCTAAAGTACCTGAAAAGGACTAAGGAAATGTTTCTCGTTTATGGAGGTGACGAAGAGCTCGTCGTAAAGGGTTACGTCGACGCTAGCTTCGACACAGATCTGGATGACTCTAAGTCACAAACCGGATACGTGTATATTTTGAATGGTGGGGCAGTGAGCTGGTGCAGTTGCAAGCAAAGCATCGTGGCGGGATCTACATGTGAAGCGGAGT
Organism: Triticum aestivum; assembly: GCF_018294505.1. Taxonomy (NCBI): domain Eukaryota; kingdom Viridiplantae; phylum Streptophyta; class Magnoliopsida; order Poales; family Poaceae; genus Triticum; species Triticum aestivum. The sequence goes on along the minus strand of NC_057801.1, from coordinate 32,590,831 downwards.
ACATGGCAGCCTCGGAGGCAGCACATGAAGCAATATGGGTGAAGGAGTTCATCACCAACCTAGGAGTCATACCCAATGCGTCGGGGCCGATCAAGCTCTTCTGTGACAACACTGGAGCTATTGCACTTGCCAAGGAGCCCAGGTTTCACAAGAAGACAAGGCACATCAAGCGTCGCTTCAACTCCATTCGTGAAAATGTTCAAGATGGAGACATAGAGATTTGTAAAGTACATACGGACCTGAATGTAGCAGATCCGTTGACTAAACCTCTCCCTAGAGCAAAACATGATCAACACCAGAATTCCATGGGTGTTCGATTCATCGCAATGTAACTAGATTATTGACTCTAGTGCAAGTGGGAGACTGTTGGAAATATGCCCTAGAGGCAATAATAAAAGCATTATTATTATATTTCCTTGTTCATGATAATTGTCTTTATTCATGCTATAATTGTGTTATCTGGAAATCGTAATACATGTGTGAATAACAGACATCAACATGTCCCTAGTGAGCCTCTAGTTGACTAGCTCATTGATCAACAGATAGTCATGATTTCCTGACTATGGACACTGGATGTCATTGATAACGAGATCACATCATTAGGAGAATGATGTGATGGACAAGACCCAATCCTAAACATAGCACAAGATCGTATAGTTCGTTTGCTAGAGTTTTGCAATGTCAAAGTATCTTTTCCTTAGACCATGAGATCGTGTAACTCCCGGATACCGTAGGAGTGCTTTGGGTATGCCAAACGTCACAACGTAACTGGGTGACTATAAAGGTAGACTACGGGTATCTCCGAAAGTGTCTGTTGGGTGACATGGATCAAGACTGGGATTTGTCACTCCGTATGACGGAGAGGTATCACTGGGCCCACTCGGTAATGCATCATCATAATGAGCTCAGAGTGACCAAGTGTCTGGTCACGGGATCATGCATTACGGTACGAGTAAAGTGACTTGCCGGTAACGAGATTGAACGAGGTATTGGGATACCGACGATCGAATCTTGGGCAAGTAACATATCGATGGACAAAGGGAATAGTGTACGGGGTTGATTGAATCCTCGACATCGTGGTTCATCCGATGAGATCATCGTGGAGCATGTGGGAGCCAACATGGGTATCCAGATCCCGCTGTTGGTTATTGACCGGAGAGTCGTCTCGGTCATGTCTGCTTGTCTCCCGAACCCGTAGGGTCTACACACTTAAGTTTCGGTTACGCTAGGGTTGTAGGGATATGTATATGCAGTAACCCGAATGTTGTTCGGAGTCCCGGATGAGATCCCGGACGTCACGAGGAGTTCCGGAATGGTCCGGAGGTAAAGATTTATATATGGGAAGTCCTGTTTCGGGCATCGGGACAAGTTTCGGGGTTATCGGTATTGTACCGGGACCATCGGAAGGGTCCCGGGGGTCCACCGGGTGGGTCCACCTGTCCCGGGGGGCCACATGGGCTGTAAGGGGGTGCGCCTTGGCCTAATGGGCCAAGGGCACTAGCCCCACATAGGCCCATGCGCCTAGGGTTTAAGGGGGGAAGAGTCCTAGGAGGGTAAGGCACCTCCTAGGTGCCTTGGGGGGGAGGGAAACCCCCCTAGGCCGCCGCACCCCCTAGGAGATTGGATCTCCTAGGGCCGGCCACCCCCCCTTGGCACCCCTATATATAGTGGGGGAGAGGAGGGACTTCATACCTGAACACCTCGGCCTTTGGTTGCCTCCTTCTCCCTCCCCAACACCTCCTCCACCTCCATAGTGCTTAGCGAAGCTCTGCCGGAGTACTGCAGCTCCATCAACACCACGCCGTCGTGCTGCTGCTGGTGCCATCTCCCTCAACCTCTCCTCCCTCCCTTGCTGGATCAAGAAGGAGGAGACGTGGCTGTTCCGTACGTGTGTTGAACGCGGAGGTGCCGTCCGTTCGGCGCTGGTCATCGGTGATTTGGATCACGTCGAGTACGACTACATCATCACCGTTCTTTTGAACGCTTCCGCTCGCGATCTACAAAGGTATGTAGATGCATCTAATCACTCGTTGCTAGATGAACTCCTAGATGATCTTGGTGAAACGAGTAGGAAAAATTTTGTTTTCTGCAACGTTCCCCAACACTTGCTAGTTGAGAGGAGCTCGGAGTGGTTTATAAGCCCCACTGCGGCTACCCTCTCGAGCTCCTCTCAAATGCAGGCTTACGGGCCTAATCTCACACTGTGCTGCCTATGGGCCTATTGGGCCTTCTGCGGGCCTGAATCCTGTCCCGGGTTGGGTTTATAGTCGTATTCAGGCCGTGGTGGCCCAATAGGTGGCAGTTTTTTTAATTTTTTCCCAGTTTTTTTGTTTTGTTTTTTGCATTATTTATTTTCTTTTGTTTTTTGCTTTATTTTTTAATTCTTTTTTGCTTTTAGGTCAGAAAAAATATAAACTTTCTGTTAGTGCCATTACTTTTCAAATTTGAATAGTTAAAATTTGAATTCTTTGAAATTTGTATGAATCACAAGTTTGTGATTAACTTTACTAAAAAAATAGTTTTTTCCAGTTTTTTCTTTTGTTTTTTGCATTATTTATTTTCTTTTGTTTTTTGCTTTGTTTTTTAATTCTTTTTGCTTTTAGGTCAGCAAAATTATAAACTTTCTGTTAGTGCCATTAGTTTTAGAAAAAATATTTTGTTTTTTTGTTTTCTTTGTTGCTTTATTTATTTTATTTTGTTTCTACTTACAACAAAATACTTATTGTTGCTATTTTTATTTATTTTATTAAAGTTTATGTTTAATTATTTTTCTTTTAAGTCACAAAAATTATAAACTTTCTGTTAGTGCCATTAGTTTTCAAATTTGAATAGTTAAAATTTGAATTCTTTGAAATTTGTGTGAATCACAAGTTTGTGATTAACTTTACTAAAAAAATGAGCATAGATGCGCCTATAGAGAAAATTCAACCTAAATTCATAATAAATTTCTATGAATTTCAGAGAAATTCAGTATGAATTTAGGTCAAATTCCCTGTATAAGGGCATCTATTTTCACTTTGAGAGGAGCTCAACAAGGCAGAGAGGGAGGGGCTTATAAACCGGTGTGAGCGCCTTTCGGTTGGCGAGGTGGGACTAAACTCTGACCGTAACGAGGACCAACCCTTTAGTCCCGGTTTGTGGCACAAGAAGGGACTAATGGTCATGGGCCATCGGCGAGGCGCATTGGTCCCGATTCGTGCGTTGTTGTGTTCAGCAACTAGTATTTACCAGTTCATTTGGTCACATGAAAACAGAATCGGACGGTGTTGTGTTCAGCAAACATCAGGGAGAGATTCTGCACGCCATGGAAAATGAAAAAAAAATGAGTGTCGCGATGGGTGAACTGAGTCAAGGAAGATGGCTGAATGGACCGTGATGGGTTCCGCGGCGTTGTTGTGCTATCAGGGGCGTGTTGTGCTGAATGAACCACGGTGGTAGCCTAAAGATAGTAACTGACAATCTCCTCCGCCGTCTATGCGGTATTTTTAAACTGGGAAACAGGAAGAAGAAAAGCCAAATGCTGCAGCTGTTACTAATAGAGTTTGTGGTAGACGTGTTAAAAAAAGAGTTTGTGGTAGACAGCTCGAAACGCCAAACAAATGTATTCATAGGTGGTGAAGAGCTGCCATAAAAGAGAACAAGAGCACCTACAAGGCTAAAGCTCTAGTGCGGATATCAAGGAGAAGCTGAAGTGTTTCTTTGAAGGAGGACCAGAGCTCCTACAAGGCTAAAACTCTAGTTTTCGAGATCAATGAGAAAAATTCTTATTTTTCTGGCATGAGCGGTAGGAGTATCAAGTACTCCCTTCCGTCCCAAAATATAAGAACATTTTTTACCCTAGCATAGTGTCAAAAACTTTATTATATTTTGGGAAGGAGGGAGTACTTCACAATTTTGTTGCATAAATTGTGATTATATTGCGCAAGAGACCAAAAAATTGTTGGATGAGAATTTCCTTTTTGTTGCAATGGATTTATAAATTTGGAGCGTAAGTTTAATCTGGTTTGTAGTTGGATGGTTGTCGGCTAGAATAGCGGTAAACAGCAGACTACCAATCTTATTCATCCTTATTGTTACATTGAGAGAAGTAAATTTGACCATGAAATCATCAACAGAAGAAGCAGCTAACAAACATGCATGCACAATGAAAGAAGCAGCTAACAAACATGCATATACAATAAAGATAGGGGTTGTCCAAATTAACAATAGTGCGGACGTCTAAATTGGTTCACACGGTAGGATCAATCATTGATGGTCTGGAGCAAGGGCTAGTCATCCATCTTGACGTAGATGCCAAGCGCGTCAAGGAGGCCTCCGGAACGCCCGTGGAAGACGATGATTCGGCCGGCCGCCGCAGCACTGGTAGAAAAAGAGGCTTCCGTCCAGCCCCATTAGTCGCGAAACTGTAGGAACCGCGACTAATGAAGTCTTTAGTCGCGGTTCGGCAGACGAACCGCGACCAAAGGCTTGGGCCAGGGCGCTCGGTGGCCAGCTGGTGCACGTGAGGGGCTTTAGTCGCGGTTGGCCAGGCCAACCG
>NC_057801.1:32493409-32586180 GCF_018294505.1 Triticum aestivum | reverse complement strand
AACCGCGACTAAAGGTGCCCAAAGGCCTTTAGTCGCGGTTGGCCTGGCCAACCGCGACTAAAGCTCCACCCCTATATATACCAGTTCAGCGCACTCACTTAGCCATTTGGTGCCACTTCTCTTCACAAGGGGGTGTAGGTTTGCTTTTGGTTCCTCTTATGCACACAAGGTGTTTGATGAAATGCCCAACAGCGTGAAACAAACATGATATGAAGTGCTGGAGCCACACTTGAGGTTCCTCCTCGATCGCGGTTAGCAACTTGAACCTTTCATGCATGTGTGTCATTGATAAAATATGCATGTGTGTTGTTCATTGTTTAATTTCTATTGTTTATAGCTAGTTACTTTAACAAATGCATGATGGTTAATTATATATTTTATATTATAATAATGCAGATGAATCGGCAATGGATGTACGGTAACCGACTCTCCCGCGAGTTCACTACGGGTTTGAAAGATTTCCTCGTAGTGGCTAATGCGAACAAGCAGAAGGGTTTTGTTATCTGTCCATGTGTTGACTGTAAGAATCAGAAGGGTTACTCTTCCTCAAGAGAAGTTCACCTGCACCTGCTTCGGCACGGTTTCATGCCAAGCTATAATTGTTGGACCAAGCATGGAGAAAGAGGGGTTATAATGGAAGAAGATGAAGAAGGGGATGATTTCATCGATGAAAGCTATCTTGCTCATTTCGGTGATACTTTCATGGAGGATGCTGAAGGTGAAGGGGAAGGTGAAGGGGAAGGTGAAGGGGAAGGTGAAGGGGAAGGTGAAGAAGAGGCACGTGATGAGACCGTTGATGATCTTGGTCGGACCATTGCTGATGCACGGAGACGCTGCGAAACTGAAAAGGAGAGGGAGAATTTGGATCGCATGTTAGAGGATCACAGAAAGTCGTTGTACCCTGGATGCGATGATGGTCTGAAAAAGCTGGGCTACACACTAGATTTGCTGAAATGGAAGGCACAGGCAGGTGTAGCTGACTCGGCATTTGAAAACTTGCTGAAAATGTTGAAGAATATGTTTCCAAAGAATAACGAGTTGCCCGCCAGTACGTACGAAGCAAAGAAGGTTGTCTGCCCTCTAGGTTTAGAGGTTCTGAAGATCATGCATGCATCAACGACTGCATCCTCTACCGCGGTGAATACGAGAATTTGAATGAATGCCCGGTATGCACTGCATTGCGTTATAAGATCAGAGGCGATGACCCCGGTGACGATGTTGAGGGCGGGAAACCCAGGAAGAGGGTTCCCGCCAAGGTGATGTGGTATGCTCCTATAATACCACGGTTGAAACGTCTGTTCAGGAATAAAGAGCATGCCAAGTTGTTGCGATGGCACAAAGAGGACCGTAAGTCGGACGGGGAGTTGAGACACACCGCAGATGGAACGCAATGGAGAAAGATCGACAGAGAGTTCAAAGATTTTGCAGCTGACGCAAGGAACATAAGATTTGGTCTAAGTACAGATGGCATGAATCCTTTTGGCGAGCAGAGCTCCAGCCATAGCACCTGGCCCGTGACTCTATGCATCTACAACCTTCCTCCTTGGTTGTGCATGAAGCGGAAGTTCATTATGATGCCAGTGCTCATCCAAGGTCCGAAGCAACCCGGCAACGACATCGATGTGTACCTAAGGCCATTAGTTGATGAACTTTTACAGCTGTGGGGCAGACCTGGTGTCCGTGTGTGGGATGAGCACAAAAAAGAGGAATTTAACCTACGAGCGTTGCTTTTCGTAACCATCAACGATTGGCCTGCTCTTAGTAACCTTTCGGGACTGTCAAATAAGGGATACAATGCATGCACGCACTGCTTACATGAGACTGAAAGTGTACATTTGCCAAATTGTAAGAAGAACGTGTACCTTGGGCATCGTCGATTTCTTCCGAAAATTCATCCAGTAAGAAAGAAAGGCAAGCATTACAACGGCAAGGCAGATCACCGGCCGAAGCCTGCGGAACACACTGGTGCTGAGGTATTTGATATGGTCAAAGATTTGAAAGTCATCTTTGGAAAGGGTCCTGGCGGACAATCAGTTCCGAAGGGAGCTGACGGGCACGCAGCCATGTGGAAGAAGAAATCTATATTCTGGGAGCTAGAATATTGGAAAGTCCTAGAAGTCCGCTCTGCAATCGACGTGATGCACGTTACGAAGAATATTTGCGTGAATCTCCTAAACTTCTTGGGCGTGTATGGGAAGACAAATGATACAAAGGAAGCACGGCAGGACCAGCAACGTTTGAAAGACCCTGATGACCGGCATCCGGAATGGTTTCAAGGTCGTGCCAGCTACGCTCTGACCAAAGAAGAGAAGGTCATCTTTTTTGAATGCCTGAGCAGTATGAAGGTCCCGTCTGGATTCTCGTCTAATATAAAGGGAATAATAAACATGGCGAAGAAAAAGTTCCAAAACCTGAAGTCTCACGACTGCCACGTGATTATGACGCAATTGCTTCCGATTGCTTTGAGGGGGCTCCTGCCGGAAAATGTTCGAGTAGCCATTGTGAAGCTATGTGCATTCCTCAATGCAATCTCTCAGAAGGTAATCAATCCAGAAGATCTACCACGGTTACAGAACGATGTGATCCAATGTCTTGTCAGTTTCGAGTTGGTGTTCCCGCCATCCTTCTTCAATATTATGAGCTAGAATTCAAAAGGGCAAAGGCTAAGAATGGTGAGGATATTCAGCCAGCGGGGACCAATCTATGTGCATACTATGTCTGTGAGATGATCCGGAGATACACCTCTAAGCGGGTTCCGAGTGATACCAATGCTCAGAGGAATAACCTCCGGATGATGCTTAGTCCAGAAGCTCGCTTCCGACCACTTCAAGAGGAACTAGCTGGATGGTTCAGGAGGGAAGTCCTCCATCCTAAAGGAGAACACCATTACGAGGACGTAGAACTTTATATGCATTAAATTATGTATGGAAACTTGTTCAAAATTGTATATGGTCATCCGATGATATTGAATATATATTGTATATTCCTCTTGAATTCTTTTTGGTTCTAATTTCAAATTTGTTTGAAATTGTACATTCATATGCATGTATGTAGTACCGTAGAATATGTGAAACTCCTTCAAAATTAAAATAAAGCACAAAAGAAATAAAACAATACAAATTAAACAGAAAACAGGTTTAGAGGGGGGCTAAAACCCTAAACCTGCGGCGGCCTTTAGTCGCGGTTGGCCAGAAGAACCGCGACTAAAGGTCCTCCGCCCCGACGGCCGCCTGGCGCCCACGTGGACGGGCCTTTAGTCGCGGTTCTTAAGCAACCGCGACTAAAGGGTGGGGCCTTTAGTCGCGCCCGTTCGGTCGCGGTTGCGCAACCGCGACTAATGGCAGTTGCGAACCGCGATAAAAGGCCATTTTTCCACCAGTGCAGGCAACTCGAACGGCAGGCCTTTCCTTGTCCCGTATGGTCCGAAGGAGCGCCGGTTGCCAACTAAAGTAAGCGCTCCGACAAGGAAAGAGCCACCGAACTCGCCCACATGCCCTTTCATACCGGTGAGGTATTCATCCGGATCCAAACAGATCTGCACATGCCAAAAACAAAATAACAGATACATGAAGTGCTAATTTTCCTAGGCGCATTTTGCATGATTCAATTCAAAAGTTGTACGTTCATTGGAATGGCATGGCATCCCCTTCAGAAAAGATCTATCAAAGAATAATGTGATGAATGGAGTAGGTCTTAATTAGGAGTATCACCTCTGAGCGTTGTCGACCCTCAGGTTTCCCCCAGTGCTCGGTCTGCTCAATCTGGCCATCCCGCTCGTACGAAACCGAGATTGCGTCGACTGCGCCTGCATGCCACAGGATCACCTTGACGATGCGGTCGACGCCGCGCACGTCCATCTTCCACACGTCGCCACCAGGGCCACCACAAGGACCCATCTTGAGAACCCGCCCCTGAGAGCACAACACAAGAAAGTAGTATCACGCGAGATCATTCAGATGGAGAAATTGCCAGATACATGGAACCACGTATATAAATCACTAAAAAAAATGGCGCGCTATAGAAAATAGCGTGGCCCCTGAAAATATGCTATTAGCATGCTATAGCGCGCTATAACATGCTATTAGCGAGGTATTGTACATTGATTTTGTTAGTGAGACCATTCTCCATATGCTATAGCGTGCTATTAGCGCTGCTATTAGCGCTATTTTTTTCGGTGATATAAATGCTAGCTAGGATGCGCACATTACCTTTGCTTTTACGGCCTTCTCGCGCTTGTCCTCAGTGGCTTTCCCCTCGCTGCGATGGTCGCCGATGCTGACCGTGATTGTGGCGGGGGCGCCACTGGTGATCTCCGGCAGAACAACCGCGAAGCGGCCCGCCGGTAAACATGCGACTTGCTGGAGCGGGATCACTGGTGACGATCCTGCCGGCATGCAGATCGCGGTGGCCGACAACGATCTGGCCTGTGGGATGCTGCCGTGATCCTCTTGCTTCGGCTCCTCCACTTTGACGGTCACCTTGCTACCGGCCTTCTCTATCTTCTTGTGGATGGACGTTTCCACTACCAGCTCCACGAGCTGGCGATGGTGAATTGGTGATGGGGAAGCTAGCAGCTAGCTAGGACCAAATATATACTGAGGCTTTTCGGTTCGTCTTCCATACCATGTTCATTTAAGACTTGAGACCGGGGATGCCATGCGGGAGGCTTCTGGCTTTCATCGATCGATCTGTTCCGATTCCCAGGAAACCAGAGTTTAAGTGAGCGTGCAATTTAATGGGTCACTAAGTTTGCTGATTTATTTTATTTTGCCGCAAAATAAAATGAAGAGTCACTAGTCCTCCCCTTCTTCTTCTGAGAAAATCGACCTCCGCCGAATAGAATTTCAAGCGACTTACAAATAGCAAACGCAAGCCAGTGTTCACAAAAGAGTGGTAGTACTACCCCATTGATCGTTTGTTTCGACTTCCGCCCTTTTACACCCTTAAAAAACAGACTCCGGAGCATGGAATTTGGTTGGTGAGTGTGACAATCTTTGCAATGTAAGGTTTAAAAAAACTTTTCAATGATCAGTGATTGTAATCGTCGCTAGACGGTCTACAAATCTGGATGTAATTTTCTTTGCTTATGCTACCATGACAGTTGATGAATAGACCCAAAAAAATCCCTAAAAAAGTTAAGTAATAATATAGATGCATCGGTACAATTTAAATAACCAAGCATGCGGAAATGAACCACGCGATGAGAAAGTTAAGTTGCATACAAGACATAGTTGTTGGAAATAATCATCATCATCAATAGAGATAATAAGCAAAGCCTCACCCACACGCCTCCTTGCCACCACATCACACAACGACACAGACAAGTGAGGTGTACTTATTCAGTCTAGTCAAGATCATCATCATCATCATCATGACACCATATGATCTTGCTTCCTCCCCGCATCTTAATTTCCTCATTGATCTGAGTTACGAGGTGACCGTAATTACTTTGCTTGTACTCCCTCTGTAAATAAATATAAGATGTTTTAGGTCACTAAGGGAATAAGCGTCGGTACATACCTGCGGCATCAGCCAAGTAGCCGTTCACCCACGCATCCGGCGACGTGTCCATGGTGCGGCAATCAGAATTCAGAACAACCGCAACCTGCAGCGCCTGAGGGGAGGACAGCGATCCGGTCTTTTACTGAGCCTGTTTTTTTCCTCGTTGATTTATGTTCAGAGATGCTAATAATGTAAGCTTAATATAGTGGGGCATGCACTGATGTGCTGCGTAGGTCCGTGGTGATCATAGTCATAGTGTCATGCTTTGCCTGCTGAAAGTCTGATTAGAAATGCTGCAGAGTGGTCGGTTATCGTCACGTGGTACTTGCAGGCTTCTAGCGTGCCAAGATTACGACCTCCATGAAGCCATTGCATACTGGACGAACGGAAGACTCCAAAGGAAGAGGGGCATCAGCCATTGCTGTTGAAGGTATCTCCAATCCGCAGGGAAGCTCTTGGAGAGATGCTGCCAACACTGACATACATCACAGATGCCCTATATATATTAGTAAATAGGCTGTCTCCACTAAGATATTTCTCTCCAGATGCAGATATGTGATCACAATAGTCAACCAAAGGGTCACCTCAGTTTGCAACCATGCATGGGAAGAAGCACATGCATTTTCATTTCATTACTCAACTTATATACTTACAAAATAGTTTAGAACTATACAATAATCATATGTACTTTCAGGGTCAATTCCCAAATTATCAATCATAATATTCATGTTCGATACACCTGAAAATTTCATTCAAATATATTACAACCCTGAGCAGCAATATATGTGGTGCCATCTTATTCAACTGAAACCACTAAACATTGTTGAAACTAAGTAACTTCTTGACTCTACACATCCTCATGACACCGTGCCACCCAATGCCGAGTGTGGTCAGCCCCGCGGCGATGGCGAGTACCCTCCACCTGGCCACCACACACACGTAGGCGAGGAACGATAATGGCACGATGCACATGACCACAAGTGCGGGAACTGGTAGCGGCACGCGGTAGGGACGTTTCAGTGCAGGATGCCTAACTCGAAGCCATAGAAAGGATGCGAACTCAAGCAACGTGCCGAGGCCATACATGAAGTTGGATGTTGCTATGACGTCGTCGAACCCAAGGAAGGAGACGGCGATCGTTATGACGGTCGATGCGGTGATGGCAACCCATGGGGTCCTAGTGCGGGCGCCGCGATGGGAGAAGATGGTCGGGAGGAAGCCCAGGTCCGCCATGCCGAGGAGCTGAAATGCACCGCTGCTCATCTGGGCCTCAAACATGCCTATGGAGGAGATCACTGCGCTAGCCCCCGTCCAGTACTTTAGCCATGGTCCCCCGATGATGCCTGTTTAGACATAGCAAAGTCTAAATCAGTAGAGAAATAAGTATTAGATAAAAGGACTTGGTTGAGACCTACATTGGTCGCCTCGATTGGCCTGGATTGATTATAGCACATACATGCATGCCATTTTTTCTGCCTCGAATATTCACCCGAGGAGAGAGCACCCCGCATCTATTATGTTAAGTTTTGTTGGTTATATAGCAGTTCACAATTTTGGAAAACTACAAGATAACCCTCACATTGTCATGAGAATACATGCATGTATTTGCATGACTTATGAAGATTACTGAGATGGTAGGCTGGTTGTGTGGCAAACATAGATGACCTATTGATGTGGATAGGTTGCGTGAATAGAAAAAAAACATGTATTGAGTTGCATATATTATAGAACAAAAGATATATACTTGAAGGCAATGGGGTTTTTCTTTAGAATGGACAGTGTACCACCTTTTCTTTTGACGAAGGGTGTTTAACTAATTTGTAGTAAAGCACCAAGGGAATACAAACAAATGATCACACTCTATACCTCTCCACGGTTAGGACACACACACACACGCACGCGCACGCACGCACACACGCACGCGCGCGCACACACACAAAAAGGAAAAAATGTAAAAAAAATAAACAGCAACATTCATCCTTGTCGATCAACTACTAACCCAAAGAACAAAATGCAAGCACACATGATCCGAATATGGACACAACAGCATAGGCTCATGGGCACCCCCTTATGTAGCCATCCAATTCTGCATCACAATTCGTGCAAAAACTTTTCTCTTTTTTATTTCTCCCATATAGTTCAACATATGAACTTCAAACTTTTCAGCACAACAAAACATTCTAACTAGAATGTGAGAAAAAAAGTTTCAGATTTTTACGTGCATCATAAATACTAAAAATAAGTTTTTTTAATTAAACAAATCTCATTTTTTGTAGTAACAAAAAAATCTGAAAGTTTTATTCCATATGTAGTAAGAATGTTTTGTTGTCCTGGAAAGTTTGAAGTTCATATGTTGTTTTGCTTCGAAGCAACAAAAAAGAAAAAGTTTAATATACTAAGTTAGTTGTGTAGTACAGATCTCAAAGCAACATTGAAGGATAAGGATAAGAGGTGTTCAGAAACACGAGCTCAAAAAATCCACATCCCATGCACCACTCAAGCAGCCCAGCCGCTAAGACAACACTGCATAGATGCGTGTCACAGTATGAGAGAAGACGGTACTACTAAAATCCCATATTGGACATGCTCTTGGTGATCCCTTGCCTCCGACCCAAGTGCATGCTGGTCTAAATTTGGGCATGGAGACCGACTACGTGACGATACGCCAGGACCCATCAGTACGCTGCCATGGTCGCGATCTGCTGCCACCAGCTCCGTCGAGCAACCATGGTCCGGCCACCAGCACCTCCGGGCAGCGACAATGTCACTTATGCACACTACCTGTACAACACCAAACTGCAGCGATGAACCACCATTACCCGTCGCTGTGTGCCATCTCCATATCCCTGTCTGATGTATGGGTTCTAGTTGAAGATGTCCCTCCTACAACGCGTGCCACGGCGTTTCTGATGGCTTTTGGGGTGCTCATCGGCAAGCCGATTGAGGTTGATCAAGACTCTCTGGCTATCCTCGGGCCGGTCCGTTTGCGGGTATGGTGTGTGGATCCCCTGTGTATTCGTGGTTCCATTGATGTCTTCCCTTCGGCTGGTGGCTTTCGGCTCAGGGTTCGGGTGGAGGGTGCTTCGGACCCGGTGTCGCCCCCACCTCCTCCCCCGCCCCCGGCCTCTGGAAATGATGACAAGAGCAAAGATGGGGATGGCTGCCCGGACGATTCTATGCATGGCTCTGATCACCGCTTTACCCAGTCGGAGTGGGACGAGCTCTCTCCTGAAGACCAGGATATGCTGAAGGAGAATGCTCCGGCGGTCGGGGGGCAAATGGCTTGCAGGCGGACTTGATTGGAGGGGAGGCTGCTTCTGGTGGGGCTAAGGGTACACCTTTCTCGACGGTGTGCTCTAATCTCCCTGCCCGTCCTGCATCTCCTTCCCTCTCTAGCATTGAAGACTTGCCCCCGGCTAGCCCCTTTCCCTCCAAGAAGAAGAAGTCATCCGTCAAGAAATTCTCCGCTAAGAGCAGGGCTTCTGGGGACTCAAAGCAGTCTGCGGATGGGCTCTGTCGCAGGCTCGATGCTGACTTGGGTACGGCCTCGAGCCCGTCTTCTGTTGCGGTGTCTCCCCGCCGTGTTCGGCCTGAGCCAGTGCGCTCGCCCGCGTCCACGGCTCGTAAAAGTGGTCGCGTCTCCAACAGCGGTGAGAAGGTGGCTGATCGAGCTACTCGGCGCGCTGCGGCTAGGGACCTGCCTCCTTCAGGTTCGCGTCTAGTCCCCTCCTCCTCTTTTCCCGATGTTCATTCTCCTGTTCGTCTAGTGCTCCCGTCCCAATCTGATGATCATTTGCTTAATATATTAGATGATGTGGGCATTTGCTTAGATGCTAGTTTGGGTTCTCCCGCTTCTCTACTTGCTGTTATTAGGGCTAATGAAGTAGCTCAGGCTGACATTGCAAAAGCCAAGGAGGCTGGGGGGGATCGAGTGCCCCACTGGTTGTGGCCGGTGGGGTTGAGGGGGGAGATGATAGGAGTCAAGCTTCCCCGGTTGTATCTAAACGTGGGGCTGGGAAACGTGCTAAATCCTGCAAGGCTCCGAGCAGGTTGAGTCTTAGAATCAAAAACCTTACTTTCCGGTGAAGGCTCTTTTTTGGAACATAAGAGGTTTCAGCGCTAGGGGGCGCAGGGACCATCTAAAAGACTTGGTTCGTTCTGAAAATGTTGATTTTATTGGCCTTGTCGAGACTCTCAAACCCTCCTTCTCCCCTAGTGAACTCTCGGCCGTTGCTAGGATAGATAGATTTAATTGGAATTTTGTGGCCCCTCACGGTCACTCGGGTGGTATTCTTCTTGGCTCCAAAAAAGATGTTTTTGATTTTGTCGCTTTTGATCATGGCATTTTTTGGGCTAGCACGGTGGTTTCTCTCAGATCCCTTAACTCTTTACTTGAAATCATGGTGATTTATGGTTCGGCTGATCATTCTATGTCCTATATCTTTCTGGATGAACTTAGTAATAAAATTGATTCCTGTCAGCTGCCACTTTTGATTGGAGGCGATTTCAACTTGATGCGATACCCGTCGGCTAAAGGTTCTTCTAATTTTTCGTGGCCTCTGGCAGATGCTTTCAATGCTTTCATTAGGGACACGGCTATCCGCGAAATCCCTAGGGTTGGGGCCCATTTCACCTGGACGAATCACCAAATCTCTCCCATCCGCTCTGTACTTGATCGGGTTTTCGTGTGTCCTAGTTGGGATTTGCTATTCCCCCGTGTCAGCCTCAGAGCCCTAGCTATAGTGGGATCTGATCACTCCCCCCTGATTCTAGATGATGGTACTCGTTCGGTTGCCTTTCCGAGGTTTCAGTTCGATGCTTCGTGGCTCCAAGTGGAGGCTTTCGCCGATTTGATTGCGCAAAAGATTTCGGTCTTCCTGTCTTCTAACCGACGATCTTTTGGCCGATGGACGACTGGCTTCAATGTTCCTATTTTCTCCGTAGATTCCTTAGAGGCTGGTCTAAAAACCATTATGGTGAGTCAAGGCAGGACAAAGCTAGGTTGGCTGCTCAAATTGAGGTGCTTGATGATCGTGCGGATAATCATGGGCTCTCCGCGGCCGAATGGCAGATCCGCTACGGCCTTGAAGAGGCTCTTCTGTGTATTCATCGTCAGGAGGAAGTATACTGGAAGCAAAGAGGCACTATTAACTGGACCTTAAAGGGTGACTCGCCCATGGCTTATTTTTTTGCCATTGCGAACGGTAGACGTCGGAGATGCCTGATTGATAGTCTCCTTATCGAGGGCGTCAGGGTTTCTGATCAGTCTGTGATTATGCAGCACGTGGTCCACTTCTTTTCTAACCTCCTATCTGCTAAACCTGAGTTGGGATTCAGGTTGGCTTCGTCCTATTGGTCCTCCCTCGATCAGGTGTCGAGTTCTGAAAATGAGAGTCTGATGATTGCCCCCTCCGAAGAGGAGATATTCGAAGTGATTCGATCGGCCAACTCTAATGCGGCTTCCGGGCCTGACGGATTCTCCATCCCCTTCTTTTGGCAATTCTGGCCTCAGTTAAAAGGCATCATTCAGGCTATTACACAAGGTTTTTGGCTGGGTACTGTTGACATCTCTAGACTGAATTATGCGGTACTCACTATCATCCCTACGGTCAAAGGTGCTGACTTGATTTCCCAGTTTAGGCCCATTGCTTTAATTAATAACTTCGCGAAGATTCCGGCTAAGGGTATGGTAACTAGGGTCTCTCCGATCGCCCATCGTGTCATTAGTTCTTTTCAATCTGCGTTCATAAAGGGGAGATTTATTTTGGATGGGGTGATTTGCTTGCATGAGATAGTCCATGACCTGCGGACCAAGGGCACTAAGGCTGTGGTGCTTAAGCTTGACTTCGAAAAGGCATATGATTCGGTTAGTTGGAATTTACTTTGACAAGTTCTTCTTGCTAAGGGATTCGAAGGTGCGGTGGTTCATCGTCTTATGCAGCTTGTCTCGGGTGGGCATACGGCTGTGGCGGTGAATGGTCAGACTAGTAATTTCTTTGCTAATGGTAGGGGTCTTAGACAAGGGGATCCGACATCCCCGTTGCTCTTCAATTTCGTTGCGAACGCCCTCTCCCATATCTTGTCTCGAGCAGCCTCTGCAGGGCACATTACGCCTGTTAGCTCTCATCTTCTCCCCAATGGCATCACCCACCTGCAATACGCGGATGACACCATTATTATGGTTGAACTTAATGAGGACAGCCTCACGAACTTGAAATTCCTCCTCTTATGCTTCGAAGCGCTTTCGGGTCTTAAAATCAATTTTTCGAAGAGCGAAGTTATTGTGACTGGGGTGCATGATTCGGAAGCTCAAAGAGTGGATCATCTTCTCAATTGCTCTCTAGGGTCTTATCCTCTCAAATACCTGGGCCTACCAATCTCCCCTCTCAAGCTCTTGGCTAAAGACTTTGCCCCGGCAGTTACTAAAGTAGGAAATAGAGTTTTGCCGTGGAGAGGCCGGTATAATTCCCAGGCGGGCAATGTTGCCCTTACTAATGCGTGCATCTCCTCCCTTTCGATGTTTCTCATGGGCTTCTACCTCTTGTCCGGAGAGACTCACGCTGGCTTCGACAAGCATAGGGGTGCTTTCTATTGGAACTCCTCTGATAATAAGCGTAAATATAGGATGGTGAAGTGGGACCTGATCTGCAGACCTAAGAGCATAGGGGGCCTAGGCATCATTAATACTTTGGTCACGAACAAGTGCCTCATGATAAAATGGTGGTGGAAGATTATGTTCCTCGAGGAGCGTCCCACATGGCTATCTATTCTCAAAGCTAAATACTTCCCCTCTTCGAGCCCTATGTGCGCCTCCTCTTCTGGTGGCTCTCAGTTCTGGCGCCAGCTCGTTAAAGTTCGACCAATCTTCCAATCCCTTGTTAAATTTGTAGTTCGGAATGGTAAATCCACTCGTTTCTAGTTAGACTGGTGGGTATGGGATACCACGCTTGCGGTGGCATACCCGACCTTGTTCTCGTATTGTGCTGATCCTGAGATCTCTATCTTTGAGCTCTCGGCTCACGACTGGGTCCTTGATTTCCGGCGTTCACTTTCTCATGTGGAGTTGGATGATTGGCAACGTCTTACTGCCTGCTTCCCCTTGCTCTCGAAGGAAGATGGCTCGGTGGTCTGGCCTCATTCTGCCTCGGGGCGTTTCTCAGTTAAATCTGCATACTCTAAACTTATCCCGGGTGCCCGCACAGCCAAATTCAAGGATATTTGGCCAGCTCGTATTCCTCCTAAGATAAATTTTTTTCTGTGGCAAGCTTTCCGGCGAAAACTCCCTGCGGTCGATCAAATTAAGAAGAGGAACGGGCCGGGCTCTGATAGATGTGCGCTGTGTGGGGCTCTTGAAAACTCCAAGCATATATTTTTTCATTGCTCTTTGGCTAAATTTATCTGGAGTTGCATTAGTCTTTGGCTTCATGTTAATTGGCATCCTTCCTCTTTTGAGGATATGCGGCGTTGTGTTAATTCTTTAGAAGGCCGGTCTAAGCGGGTTTTCTGGGTTGGCTGGGCAGCGATCAGTTGGTCGCTGTGGACCACTAGAAACAAGTTCACTATCGAACACATTTTCCCGGCTAACCTCATGATTTGCTTATTTAAAGCCAATGTCTTTTTGCAACAGTGGAGATCATTGACTAAGGAAGGGGACCTAGAGGCTTTCAACGACATGTTATCTAAGATGAGATCTACGGCGGCTTCCCTGCTGCTGCGCTCTAGGAGGATGGCTTAATGACCGGTTCTTATGGACTATTTGCTGGCCTGCGTGCCATGTATGGCTGGTTGCCATGTACTCGCACTTTTTAAACTCTGTTTTGCTCGGCTTATGTGTTGCATTGAGGGCCAGTGTTGTGACTCTGTCTGGTGGTTTTATTTATAAACTCCGGCGCATGCCTTTTATCTAAAAAATCTCCATATCCTAGTCATCCAAATCACGACAACGGAGGGACAATGAAATGACTGTTGTAGCGCAAACCTCCTAGCAACCACGGGTCTTTTCAACCAAAACCCTCTCCAACAAGATGCCCGTAGGAGGGTAGACCACTGCACAGTCGATGTCATCGTCCAGCCCAAGGGAATCGGGTGCTACGGGTTAATGTAGCCTATGTTCAGCTAGATGGCACATAGCCAAGTTGTACCCTCACCACTGTTGTACCTTGTACTCCCTCTGTAGTCAAACTTCATAAAGTTTGATCAAGTTTACAGAAAATAATATAAATATCTTTCAAAAAATTATATCATGTGAAAGTACAATCAATACTGAATCTATTGGTATTGATTTGTTCTTGTATATGTTAACTTTTTTTTTACAAACTTTGTCAAAGTTTGACTTTGATCAAAACTAATACGTGGATAAATAAAACAGTTTTGCTAGAACTCATCTATATGAGATATAATTTGGTCTCATTCACCTTTTATAGTCATTGGATGTGATGCTATAAGATGCGTGTGTGCTGACGTGGGTTGTATCTGTTCTTGTTTGCAAAGTAAATGAGACCAAATTATATCTCATCTAGATGAGTTCTACGTACTCCCTAAATAAAAACGAAGGAGTATCTCTTCTACTTCACCCGTGCAGCCAGTTTTGCCTCCGGCCGACACCTCTAGAGACTCTCCTTCTCCTTATCGGTAACAATTACTCCATCACCCTCCTTTGATGGGTGAAGCGAAGACCTTGCTGCCACTGTCACCCACCATCATTCTACCACCATTATTAATCCAGTTTTGTTGGATCCAAGACGGAACACGTGAACAGAGGCACTAAGGTGATGTTTATCTCCCCATCAGACAAAGGTGATGTCTAATCTCCTTAAATAATTTCTGGCTGACCACCATACAAAAATTTCTCCAGCTTCTTTTTCACTGCTCATGTCAAATTGCATGATATTGTGGCGTTTGTTTCAAATGGGCATGACCTATGATGTGATTGTGATGTGGGGGCTTGATAGGCATGGTGTGAAGTGTGGTGTGGGCCGGGAAAATGCTTTCTTTTGGGATCTTAGACTGCCAGGTGTTTCATGTCTCCACAAGGCCTTAATATACTCCAAACTGAAAGCTACAGTACCACTCTGTCAGTGAGAGCAACATGCATGGTGCATGCATCTCTTAATAATCTCCTCAATTAGTGAAATGATTTGAGAGCGAGTGATGGTAGCCAGTTTAATGGCGAATCACGTAAGGTCATAAGCCTTTGTACGTACCTGCGGCATCTGCCAGGTAGCCGTTCACCCACGCATCCGGTGATGCGTCCGTGGCGCCGATCGCGGCCATGAGCGGCAACAGGTAGCTGACGGCGATGAGAACGACCGCCGCCGCCAGGGCCCGCGGGAACGTCCGCCCCGGCCGCTCTACCTCGCCGGCCATGGTGCTCGCGCTGTCCCAGTAGTTGAGGTTCCAGTACAAGGTGTTGAAGAAGAGCCTCCAGTCCTTCTTCCTCCCCTCCACCTGCGACGCCCACCGGCGCGGCCGTAACTTGGGCACCGCCATCGCCGTCATCAGCACGAACGGGGCCAGCGACACCACCCCGAGCACCATGGCGCCCCACCCAACGACGCTCAGGCCGGCGTAGTTCAACAAGGAGAGGAGCAGCGTCATGCCGATCACCGCGCCCGTGCGCGCCCTGCCGGGCTCCGCGATCGCGGGGGCCACGCCGCCGAGGTAGTCGGCGACGAGGGCCGGGTAGGCGGCGATGTTGATGGTGATGCTGAGGTACTTCCACGTGCCAAGAAGCGAACCTGCGAGCGGGCCGAAGGCATGGTCCGCCCACAGAACGAAGCCGCCGTTGCCCGGGAAGGCGGCAGCGAGCTCGGCGGTGACGAGCGACTCCGGGATACCCCACGCTAGGGGAAAGATGAGGAAGCCGAGCGACTCCGGGATACCGCCTTCTCGGAGCCATACGGACCGCCCGCCACCTCGAAGTAGATGAGGAAGACGAGCGGAATTAGACTGATCTTGCGCTGGTGGTGGGACTCGGACTCCGTCGAGCCGCCGCCTTGTTGCACGGTGCCAAGCTGCAGCTGTTGCTCTTCTTGCGCGACGGTGCCATGCAGTTGTTGTTGTTGTTGTTGTTGTTGCTGTTGTTCCTGGCTCGATATCAGTGATGATTGTATGGTCATTACGATTTCTTGGTTCATGGTGAGCTTGCTCGCTCCGTCGCTCGCTAGAGTGCTGCGGAAGAACAAGCTAGCTAGCTAACGCACATGCCCAATTATTCGTGTGAGCGTTGTGCTATATAAAACTTGAGGAATTGAAAGAGAAAAGGATAAGAATTTTACCCATGAGCATGGGTTACCATAGCCCATGGGTATCCGGTCCTAACTGTAAGACAATAGGCTTTGGGGGGAACCGACACAACCCTCTAGGGGTGGCCTATCACATATATATATATAATGAGGTGGTATACAACGTTACAATATACACATGGAAATACAGTCTAACACCCTCTCTCAATCTTAGCCACTTTCTAATGAATCTAGAAGGGTAAGATTGCGCCTGCAAGTCTTAAACTGTGGCAAAGGCAATGGCTGAAGATGTCAGCAAGTTGATCCTTGGAAGAAATAAACTTGATCTGTAGTTGCTTCTGAGAGACACGTTCACGCACAAAGTGATAGTCAACTTCAATGTGTTTCGTTCGGGCATGGAATACCGGATTTGCAGAAAGGTATGTAGCACCGATGTTATCACACCAAAGAACAGGAGGCTGTGATTGGGGTATACTTAACTCCTGAAGCAAGGACTGTACCCAAATAATCTCTGACGTGGCATTGGCCACAGCCTTATACTCAGCCTCAGTACTGCTACGCGAGACAGTAGCCTGTTTCCGAGCACTCCAGGCAATCAGGTTAGAGCCAAAGAAGACAGCATAACCCCCCGTGGATCGCCTGTCATCCGGATTGCCAGCCCAGTCTGCATCAGAATATGCTGAAAGACAACCAGAGTCAGACGGCCGAATATGCAAACCATGAGCCACCGTGAAACGGATATAGCGCAAAATCCGCTTAACAGCAGACCAATGAGTGTCACGGGGTGACTGCAGATACTGGCAGACTCGGTTAACAGCATAGGAAATGTCTGGTCGCGTGATCGTCAAGTACTGGAGCCCACCAACAATACTCCGGTACTCGGTCGCATCAGAAGAAGAAAGAAGCACACCATCAACAGCATTGAGCTTATCAGTGGTAGACATGGGTGTAGTCGTCGGTTTGCACTTAAGCATCCCAGCTCGCTGCAACAAATCCAGAGAGTACTTCTTCTGCGTCATAACAAGACCAGCAGCACGAGAAGTAACCTCCACACCAAGAAAGTAATGAAGCTTCCCAAGGTCCTTGACCGCAAAATCAGCACCAAGTGAGCGAACAAGCGCAGTAGCAGCCGACTGAGAGGAGCTGACCAAAATGATATCATCTACATAGACCAACAAGTACATAGTAACCTCAGGCCTTTGAAGAAGAAACAATGAGGAGTCAGCAGTTGATGATGCAAAACCATGAGCACGAAGAGCCATTGCAAGACGAGCATGCCAAGCACGAGGAGCCTGCTTCAGACCATAAATTGCCTTGGACAGACGACAGAGATGATCAGGGCGATCCGGATCAGAGAAACCCGGAGGCTGGCGCATGTAAACCTCCTCCGCCAAGACACCATGAAGAAAAGCATTTTGAACATCAAGCTGACGAAGAAACCAACCTCGAGTAACAGCCAGAGAGAGAAGAAGTCTGATGGTAGTAGGCTTGACCACTGGACTGAAGGTGTCTTCATAGTCAAGTCCAAAACGTTGTCGAAAACCACGAGCAACCAGACGAGCCTTATAGCGCTCAATGGACCCATCAGAATGCCTCTTCACTTTGAAAACCCATTTGGAATCAATGACATTTACCCGTGATTGTGGAGAAACAAGAGTCCATGTCTGATTGCGAAGAAGCGCTTGATACTCCTGCTCCATGGCCTCTCTCCAATGAGGAATGCGCATAGCAGCTTGATATGTGCGTGGCTCAGAGGATGGATCTGCGAGAGCAGCAGACATGCACGCCGCTAACCAAGCAACTGTGCCATCGTGACGTTGCTTAGGCTGAAAAATGCCACTCCGACTGCGCGTATGTGGACGTAGAGCAGCAGCAAGAGCCGGCGGAGGCGAAGGTGACGGAGACGTGATGGTCGCCGGAGATGCAGGAATCACCTCAGGCGAGCTCGGGACAGACGACTCCGGGCTGCATGGCGAAGACTGGCCCGACGACAGGGGCTCAGAGGCCATGGGCGAACCGAGGGTGGGCGAGGCCAGCTCCGGTGACACCGGCCCAGACGGCCTTGGCGAGGCGAGAGCAGGCGAGGCCGGCCCTGGTGAGAAGGGCCCAGACACCCTGGGCGAGGCAGGGGCGGGCGAGGCCAGGCCTGGTGATGACTGCCCCGACGCCCTGGGCGAGACGGGGACCGAGGAGGCCGGCGCAGTCGGCGGGGTTGCAGGGCGCGACGATGGCGAAGGCAGCCCAGAAGCCAGAGGCGACCGGGCCAGGACGTCGATCGGCCGTGCATGAGCACGGAAACCGAGGCCATGCAGGGGCGCCATGTGCTCCTCATGCACAACAGAAGGTGCCAAGGATGAAGGCGATGGCGACGAAGAGGAAGACGGCGCTTCCAGAATCTCCAAACGAGCCCCACGACCAGTGCCTGCACCATGGTTAGGCAACAATAGAGGAGAATATGCAACATCATCAAATTGGTCAGAAGCAACAGAGGATGAATGCATGACAGGTGGCTCGGTAGTGGACACAGGGAGTTTGGCAAAGGGAAAAACATGCTCATCAAACACAACATCCCGAGAGATGTAGACACGATTATTGGGAACATGAAGACATTTGTATCCTTTATGAAGAGAGCTATAACCAAGAAAAACACACTTCTTGGAACGAAACTCGAGCTTACGCTTGTTATATGGACGGAGATGGGGCCAGCAAGCACACCCAAACACCTTGAGAAAGGTGTAATCCGGTTGTTCATTAAGGAGAACTTCAATGGGAGTCTTCATATTCAAAACACGAGTGGGAGTACGATTGATGAGAAAACATGCAGTGGTGAAAGCATCACTCCAAAAATGAAACGGAACAGATGCATGGGCCAAAAGAGTCAGACCAGCTTCAACAATATGACGATGCTTACGTTCTACTGAACCATTCTGCTGATGTGTATGTGGACATGCTAAACGGTGAGTGATCCCAAGCGACTGAAAGAAGGAGTTGAGGTTGCGATACTCGCCACCCCAGTCCGACTGAACATGAACAATTTTGTGCTTGAGAAGGCGTTCAACATGTTTTTGGAACTGAACAAAAATGTCAAACACATCAGATTTACGTTTGATAAGATAAAGCCAGGTAAAGCGGCTGTAAGCATCAACAAAATTGATATAATAATTATGACCACTAACAGAAGTCTGAGCAGGACCCCATACATCTGAAAACACAAGTTCTAAAGGATGTTTCACCTCACGACTGGACTCCGAAAAAGGAAGTTGATGACTCTTCCCCTGCTGACAAGCATCACACACTGCTACATCTTTATTACTAGACACACTAGGAAGCTCATGACGACGCAAAACATGCCGGACAATAGGTGTGGCCGGGTGACCAAGACGAGCATGCCACTGTGACGGAGATACCCGAACTCCACTGAAGACGCGAGCGACGCCAGGATGCTCCAGACGATAGAGACCTTGGCAGAGCCGCCCACTAAGAAGAATGTCCCTCGTGCCCCGATCCTTAATAAAAAGATCAAAAGGATGAAATTCACAAAGCACATTATTATCACGAGTGATTTTAGAACTGAAAGAAGATTACGTGTCACAGATGGAACTCGAAGAACATTGCGAAGTTGAAGACTCCTATTGGCATGTCTAGTGGGAAGTGATGCTTGACCAATATGAGAGATGTGCATACCTGCTCCATTGGCGGTGTGGATCTTGTCGGAGCCATGGTAGGGTTCACGAGTGTGAAGCTTCCCCATCTCACTGGTCAGGTGCTCTGTCGCCCCAGAGTCCATGTACCAGTGGGGATCAATGGAGTAGGACTGAGTGTGTCCCTGTGGCTTCTGCGGCGGCGGACGATCAGCCATGGCGACCTGACGAGCAAAGTTGCGTGTATCCTTCCCGTCATTGCCAAGACCAAGAAAACCCCGCTGGAAGCGCTTGTGACACTTCGAGGCCCAGTGCCCATCGCGACCACAAAGCTGGCACACACGTGGACCGCCAGCCCCTGGTAGCGTCGCAGTAGGAGGAGGGGCCGAGGCGGGTGGTGGTGACTGCCCCGAAGGAGCCCTGGATGAAGCAGAGGAGCGACCACCCTTGGTGGCGGCGTTTGCCGAGAGGGCGCCGTTGCCCCTGGATCGGCGCGTCTCGACTCGTTGCTCAGTAAGAAGGAGGCGTAAAAAGACCTCGTGTGCTGGCATGGGCGTGGAGTTGCCCCTCTCATTGATGATCTCGACTAGGGCGTCATACTCCTCATCAAGATCATTGACAATAAACAAGTTGAACTTGGAGTCGGTGAGGGGCTGTCGGCGAGACTCTTGACTTTGTTGTAGAACTCAGTGGCGGTGGAGTCAAGCTTCTGACACTCCCCAAGTTGGCGACGGAGCCCAGATACACGAGCCTGCGACTGTGCCGCAAACGAGCGCTCAAGAATAGTCCATGCCTCGTGGGACGTCTTGGCGAAGACAACAAGCCCAGCAACGGCCGGAGAGAGCGACCCCTGGATGGAGGAGAGGTTCGCCTGATCCTGCCCTGTCCAGACACGGTGAGCCAGATTATAGACCGGACCATGCACGCTGTCAACCAGCGCAGGAGGGCAAGGGAGAGAGCCGTCGACATAGCCAAGCAGGTAGTGACTCCCAAGAAGCGGAAGAACCTGCGCGCGCCAGAAGATGTAATTGTCCGACGACAACTTGATGGTGATGAGATGGCCGAAGTGAAACGGCGGCGGCGGCTGCGATCCCATCGAGGAGATTGGCTGAGGTGAGAACACCGTGGAGACAGTCGGAGGGGCAGCCGGCGCGGTGACAGAGGGCGCGATGGCCGCGGTTGACGCCGCGAAGCCTGCCAGCGCGACGTCCTCCGCCACCAGCGGCGCAGTGGCCGAGGGTGCGACAGCCGCGGTTGACGGGGCGGCGGTGGTGTGGGCCACAAGCGCCTGCCCGGGCGAAGTAGCAGCCGGCGGGAGCGCGAAGAGGGAGCCGACGCTCCGTGTCCCGATCGGCGCCTGAAGGGAGGCGGCATCCAACGGCCTCGAGAGAAGTGCCGCGAGGGAGGCCGGCAGAAAACCGGTGGCGGTGGAGCCGGACGCAGCGGCGGACGTCATAGCAGTCGGGCGGCGGCGGCGGCGGGCGCGGCGGCGGCGGCGGTGGCGGCGGCGGCGGCGGCGGCGGTTTAGGGTTTTTAGGCGGAAGCGGACGTAACCTAGCGTGATACCATGTAAGACAATAGGCTTTGGGGAGAGTCGGCACAACCCTCTAGGAGTGGCCTATCACATATATATATAATGAGGTGGTATACAACGTTACAATATACACATGGAAATACAGTCTAACACTAACGAGTAGGGTATTTTTTGCCCATCGGTATGCCCAAACCCTACCCGATTATCTCATATGTGGGCCATATGTGTCATAAACCCCAAGCTAACGAGTCTTCACAAATAAGCTGAAGTCCAAAACGACAATATGACAGTCAATTTGCACCTCCTACTCCATGATCCAAAGGCCGGTGGAGCTCTCCCATCTGACAGTGTGGGCTCTGCTTGTCATGCTTTCCCAGTTGTACCACGCTCCATTCTCTCCTCTTCTCGATCACCAATTTCCCAACCATAGGAATAACTCATTGGTGCCTCCACCACACAAAAGGAGCTGGCAACTACGCCGCCACCCTTCATTGTTGTTGCATTGATACGCCTAATGGGTACCCATCGGACATGGATACCATTTGGTACATGCACAGACATGTTTTGCACCCGATGGATAGGGCATGGGTAGGATTTATGCCATGAGAAACATGGGTATATGTAGACCCGGGCATGGAAAGCCCAACCCGGTTAGCCCAGCCCAAAAGCCCGACATTCAGGCCGGGCTCGAACTCGGCTTTTCCATCTGAAGCCCGGCCCAAAAGCCCAAAAATAAGACCAAACATGGCAGAAATCATTATTTTATGAAAAATATAGGTATAATATATGTTAAATATCCCTACAATCATTACTTTAATTTAAAGGGGACTGTTCATGTGGTTCGGCCAGGCCGGGCCAGGCTCATGCTTGAGATTTGAGGTCAAGCTTTACAAAGCTCAGCCCAAACCACCCGACACGACGAATGCCCAGATTTAGGTATGTGTGTGGGATTTTTGTATCCGCATCATGGATTTGATGGCTACACAACGGTCATTATGCCCCTCATTGATGGCTTCTGCAAACAATTAAGGGAACGGCTACGTCGTAAAATATACCATCATAAAATTGTAGTCCTCCGTAAACGGCAGGTAGAAGCAATTTTCATCCAATCCAATATCAGCACGCAAACCCCTAGTGTCAAAATAGTTGGCCCACTCCATTTGCTACGTTGACGATGACAAATCTTTAGACCATATTCAAATTACTATAAGTAGAAAAATACGTTCAAGGGAAAAATTAGCATGACCTTTCTAAAAATTGGACGTATTGAGTGCCAGAAATTTGACAAAATTGAAAATGAATCAATGTTTTGCCAAAATGGTACCACGACCTGTGTAATTCCCTTCAACACGATGGCAAGAACCATTTCTTTTGTATTTCAGCATCAACAATTGACAACATAAAATCACAAGCATAACAAATACTCCCTCTGTTTCTAAATATAAGTCTTTTTAGATTCGAATATAGACTACATACGGAGCAAAATAGAGTGAATATAGAATCTAGAATATGTCTGTATACATCCGTATGTAGTATATATTGGAATCTCTAAAAAATACTTATATTTAGGAACGGAGGGAATATATATGACAACAATTCAATGAACAAGTGCATGCATGCCTATCAATAATATGTAATGAACAAATCAACAAATTGTGTCATCGGTTTTCATATATAGAAACATATATTGTTAGCACTTAGTAATAGAAAATGAAATGATCTACCTCTCCCTTCCATGTGGTTATCGATTTATCATGTCTAAACATGATGTGTTTGTTGCCCCTCTAGTGAAAATAACTATTAACTAATGACACCCGATAATTTGGTTTTAAACCTTGTTAGTCCTAGGCGGCCTGGTTAGGTATTTTGGCATATCTATGTTTGCATGCCAATCTAACTTCAAAATATTTTATAAGTTAGGGGTTATTTGACATACTGATCTTTTAGTTTGTAGTTTTATGTGTAGCCATCAAATCCAAGAGGAAGCTACCTAAGGTCCTAGCCGTGTCGACGGGGATGGGATGCGGGGGTCTAGGGAGGTCCTCTGACCAACCGAGTCGCCCTCGAATCACCTCCGCCCTCTCATTCATCATCAGCTGTCGCCATGGGCCACTCCTTCACCATGTGGTACAAGAGCCTCACACCTGCGCACCACGCCCAAATTGCAGCGAAGGTCTGCAACACGGTGGCCCAGCACCAGCCACGCGTTGGCAGAGGCCAACCTTCGAGCTCTCCGGAACGCTTGAAGGATATGGAGGAGGGCGACCCCATGGAGAAGTGTCATGCGTTCGCAGGTGGAAGTGGAACATGCACCTGCTCCGGTTGAAGAGCCGTTGGTGTCTGAGTTCAGCATGCTTCAGCCAGGCAACACTATGATCGGGTGTTGGCGGAGGCAGATGACAAGGAGCAGGCACCCTCATCGACCGAGGAGTCACCAATGTCCGTGCTCAGGATCCCACTGGTCAGCTCTTGGAGGAGCTTCGACAGACAAAGGAACAACTAAAGGCGGAGCCTGCGTCCGAAGCTGTCATCGTGGCAATGGTGGGGGCAGACTTCCTGACCGATCATCGACATCGGGCCATGTACGAGCCTCTGCACACCGCCATGCCATCCTGACCAACTTCAACAACAAAGCGGGCGCGGGACCGTCCTGCGCGGAGGCCGACGAGCAATCCTCGGTTGGGGATGAGTAGAGTAGGATTTATTATTAGTTGTTTTTAGGTCTTTTGCTATGTAGGAACTATTCCGAAAAAATCAATGAAATTCAGTGTCCAATTTTATTTTGTGATTCTTGTTGGATAGCTGGCGCCATGTTCGTTGTCCGCGGACACGTTGTCTGAAATTGATAAATACAGTACCAAGGACATGTTAACTTGATAGAAGCACAACTAAAACATAGCCCCTAAAAATAAACTAACATCATATTGTAGGTTGTCATGTCATAAGTTAATATCAGACTTTGCACGTAATTAAGCTAAAACATAATTCAATATAATCGGTCAGGAAGGCTTAGAAAAATGGTTTGAGCAATTTAAGAACTATTCGCCGATGCTTTGAAAAGAGGTTTCTGAGTGTCAAAGAAGGTTTCATATAGTTCGCCCAACCTTTCGGTTGCATTTGGCCTTTGCATCATGGGCGCAATGGGTCACTTAGTTTAGTATATAAAAGGCCCGGGTTCCATACGCCACCAGAGTGGGGGTTGGAAACGGTCCAGAGCAATCTCATTCTGAGTCTCCATCTAGAATTATTTCATATGTTAAGAAGCACAATGCTTTGAAATAGAATAGGCATTGCTTCCACGTACCCTACCTACTACAACCCACCCACCCCAAAAGAAATCAGATGCGGGTCGTGGTCAGTTAACCAAAATAACTGATTAAGCAACTCCATCAAGCCACTGGGCTAACTTTCAGTTCGTGCCAGTAGTAGGGGAACCCTACATATAGAGAAAAAGTCTGGTTTTCTCCGTTCACTTTTTTTTCCTCCGGGTTACATTAGTTTCTTCGGGTTTTTTATCTTTGTTTTTTCCTTTGGGTTTTTTGGGTTATTTATTTATTTATTATTCTACATTCTTATATACATGCTCAACATTTTTTTTAACTACTTGTTCAACATTTTTATATACATGATCAACATATTTATAAATACTTCTTCAAAAAAATTCAAATAATAATTCAACATTTTTAATACAATGTTCAACATTATTCAAATACCCGTTAAACATTTTTATATACATGAACAACAGTTTTTCAAATACTTGTTCAACATGTTTCCAATACTCGATCAACATTTTCCAAATACCGGTTCAACATTTTTATATACATGATCAACATTTTTTTCAAATACTTGTTTAACATTTCTCAAATACTCGTTCAACATTTTTGAAATACCTGTTCAACATTTTTATATAGTTGTTCAACATTTTTAATACTTGTGGAACATTTTTCAAATACTTGTTCAATTTTTTAACATGTTTTTAAGAGTGTTTTTTGCAATATATATATTTATAATATTTGAAAGTATAAACAAAGGTAAGAAAAACAAAGCAAAACACGAAAACAAAAAATGTGAAAAAAAAAGTGGCTGGTGTTGCCCGCGCGCGTGGGCCGGCCCAACTGGTGGTTCGCTTCGGCGAGGGGTTCACTCATGTGTCGCTTAATGCGAATGCGAAACATAGGGGCGCCCTTCAGTCTTCTTTTTTTTTGTGCACGTCGGGCGTGGGGTCCAACCGCAGGGATCGCGTGAAGGGGACTTCTTATAACCCACCTTTGAGTATGTGCTGTCACCTCTTTTGGGTTGGTGCTTAAAGTTAAAACCTCTAAACTATTTGAAAGTTAAGTTCCTATAAAAGAAAAGTAATCAAACGATGAGTTTTTCCTAAATACACAAGAAGATTGAGCTTATGCCGTGGGAAACTTGAAACATAAAGCAAAATTATGACTTGATTGGAAAAGAAATTGAATAAACTTCCAAACAGGTTCTTAACCGTATGTCTGTATCCAACAAATAACAGTTGAAAATAAGCAAGTGAATCTATGCCTATGTACACTTATATGATCACAGTAACCCATTCACTTGTTTCAAACTTGAAACAACAACACAAAACGACAAGCTTTGTCAAAAGTGTAGACACATGTTACAATCTTAGTATTTGCCATCATAAAAAAATGCGTTCCAGTGTTTTCCATTTATGTTCGTGAGCAGTTTAAAGCACCAAACAACAAAGATTGCATCATTGAGTAGAACCAAATGGTCATTTAGTGCTTCAGATGCAATTTCATAATGGTGTCACAACTCACAATTTTCACAGCATCAAACATTTGATCGGGAGCCTCCCGGATCAGGAAAACATTCCTACTCTCTGAGAACTCGCATACTGAAGCATGAAAACGAAACACCAAAACAGAATGCACTTCAATGAGACACCAAAACAGAATGCACTTCATCGAAACAACTACAAAGCAGTCTGATATCATGAAGCCCCTAAACATACCGAAAAAGGCTTTCGCCCTGCTTTATAAATAAAGCAAACCACCACAGAGCACACATACAGAGTCAAGTCCACACACACACACCCAAGTCTCACAACACAGTACATAGGTTCTGCTGAGGGCACAGCTCAACAAGCCCAGAAAAATAAAAACAACAACAGAACGCGCCAGACGAAGATAGCGCCCCTAAACATATACAAGTCCTGAACCCAAAACAGTGAAAGCCGTGAGTCAGAGCAGTCCACACTAAACCTTGCGCCTTCATACACCCTGTACTAGCTTCAGATAAATGGGCTCGTGCACCTTTATTTTAGTAGGATCATGAATGCAGAACCTAAGCGGGATACCCTTTCCATCATCAGGTACCTCATCCTTGGGCAGAATTAGGTTGTATCCCTTTGGTAGCCCATCAGACAGCAATGAGCTTCGTATCTTGTACGTTGAACTCTGATAATAGCCAGTTGTAAAGCAACTGTAGGACATTTGACATTTGAACTTGGAGTTTGTACCTTTAGGTTGGATGCAGACAACAGAGATGGCATGCCCGACTGGCTCTAGTGCCACGTTGAGCAAGAAAATTACCCTTTCTTCGGTACGAAGAAAATGTAGACCTGGTTCTAGGTGGAACTTAACATCTTCATAGTATTTGATGGTTGTACATGGCCACTTGTGCTGGGAGGCAAAATGTTCAAGGAGGGCGTCTGTTGGCCCTGCAAAGCTGCAGCTGGACTCCGGGCAGAAACATGGGGTGTTAGGGCATGCCTCCTCGTGTTCTTCCCTCTGGTAGTAAGTCAGCTTTTGGGCGCATCCATAATTGGCATTGCAGCAAGCGACTGTGACTGATTCCATGAGACGTTCCATCCCTAGACAGCGCTTGAAGGTAGTTTCGGCAGAGCACAAGTGACACTTGTTGCGCACGAGCTTCGGGCGGCAAGACGAGCATACGAAATGCCCCACAGAACACTGTAGAAAAGGAAGAATTAGCCGAGTCCACATGTGAGAAAAACTTTTTAACAGAAAACAGAGTTGAACTGTTGAAGCACTCTACTACAAAGCAATATGATAAGTCAGTACCGCACAAAATTTCTGAACTATTCATAAGTCTGTAAATTTGAAGTTGTGAACTTATAGTATGACCGATATACAACTCCAAAGGGGGGCAAATCAAACATAATGCTATTAGAGAGGTATATATATCATCCACCCCTGATCCATAGCCTACTAGGGAACAGCTGTGGACTAAAAAACGGTTGTACATAGTTGATAACAGTTTCAGTATCGATCAAAATATTACTGTCCTAATACATTCTCTACAAAACGAATGTCAGCGACCATAGCTACTCTGACCATATTGTCTCAATAAACTGTTTTTTAGCAAGTAACATTGTGTGTGCGTGGTGCGC
Organism: Triticum aestivum; assembly: GCF_018294505.1. Lineage (NCBI taxonomy): Eukaryota > Viridiplantae > Streptophyta > Magnoliopsida > Poales > Poaceae > Triticum > Triticum aestivum. Next base: position 32,558,865 of record NC_057801.1, on the reverse strand, counting down.
CCCTGATTAATATCCTACTAGGGAACAGCTGTAGACTAATAGACAGTGTAGATTAGTGCTGACAGTTTTGATCTCAACCAAAATTATTAGTGTCCTAATTCTCTACGGATACAAAATTTCAGCGACCATATCTACTCTGTTCCATGCTGTCACAAGAAACTGTTTTTTAGCAAGTAGCACTAGATCCAACGGTTAGTTTTTAATTTCATCTGAACTTTGAGAGACCGGTAATTGAATATATACACATGTAACCTACCTGGTATATAGGAGGTGTGAGGGGATGAAAGCAGACGGGGCAGTCGAGGGCGTCCATCCCCATGGTGACATTCTGCCTCTTGCCGCTGCTCTCTCCCTCGCCCGAGGCTTCCACTCGTCTCTTGCTAGATGTGCCACCGTCCATCGCCACCAAAACTCGCTCGACGTTACAATTAAACGCGCAGCAGAGCTTCACACCTATTGGTGAACACAAACAGCCTCACAAATCTGCTTCCCTGTTCCACAACATATTACTGGTAATAAGAGCCACTCAAGTTATACTGGTGTATAAGAGGCTTCCTGTGTTTCTGCCAGACTGGTAACGGAAAAGCGACGCTCCGGACTGGAGCACGCATTAGAGGTGTGCTAAATCTAATCATCCTCAATTGCTGTAATTTGTTCATGTCTTTATTTATTTAATTGTTTTTTCTGTTTTGGTTGAGAAATATCTAGGCTGCTTTGTGTTAATTTATTTCTTGATCAATTCAGTAGAGGACCAGTGACTACATGCAACTGGAGATAATCTCAAGGAGAAGCAGTCCAAAGGTAAGAAACTTACCTTGAATAACCGCCGACAGGAGCCCGAGGTCACCGTCGGCGATGAGGCAGACTTCTCGCCGGCGACGCCCACTCCTGGCTGCTCCTCGGAGGCGAAGGAAGAAGGTTTGCCGACAGTGCCCAAGCGGGCTCTGCTCTGAGCCGGAGGAGAGCACCGGAGAGGGGCCAGAGATGCGTCGGAAGAGGAGGCGACGGCGGCGGAAGATTGGAGCGACGGAGGTGCGGTGTCAGAGGAAGAAGGGTGGGCTGGGTATGGGCTGGGCCAGCGGGTATTGTGAGGTTTCCACACACATTTACCCGCGCGTCGCTAGTTGGTGCCAGTTTTCTTTTCTTTTTTCTTCGTTTTTTTCTTATCCCTTCCATTGATTTGTCATTTTTTTTGTTTTATATATTTATTTATTTTTAAACATGATAATTTTCTATCATTCATGATAGTTTTAGAAAAATTACGCACATTTAAAATTGTTAAAGGTTTCTTTGAATTTTTGAACTTTTCCATAATTCACAAACATTATATAAAAAAACATGGATTTCTTAATAAAAATGCAAAAATTGTTCATACTTCGTGAAATTCTACAAGGTTAGACTGTTTTTATAATTTTGAGAGCATTTTTAATTGAAATAAATATTTCTTCTAGCAGATGATTTTTTTGCAGTGTATTTTTTGATACCTTTTTCATGATAATATTTCTATTAGTATTGTACGTTTCACATTTATTTCAAAAATATATACAGAATTTTATGTTACTTATGCTTTCATTTCAATCATTATTCTTTTAAAAAATTTAAATACAAAAATGAAACCGACATTGCCTGCGGCCCATGGAGCGTGCAGGTGTGCGCCACCTCCCCAATTATACTCACAAGTCATGTAAGGGCATCCGCAATGTATGCCATACACTCATGACAAATTCACTTTTAGGCTATGGAACTAGTTCTAACACATTGTGAGCCAGATGCCAAAAGCTGATTTCAAGGGAACCAGAGCATGTAGCTGCTCCCATGCCAAATTATCTCGACGAAATAAATAATGTGAGGTTCATTGATGGGTGAGGAAAGAGACCTGGATATATTTGAGAAAGAAGAGTCTTTTTATACTATCTTGTGTCCGCTTGGATCCACCTAGCAACGATTTTACGATGGCACTATTGCGGACATCTATCGAAGTTGGCATCACTACCAGTGGCGGAGCTTCATGGGGGCCAACCTAGGCGGTGGCCCCCCCTAGCCCAAGAAAAAAACACCTACTACTCATTAGTTTTTCTGCCATATGTCTAGCAAAAACAGGTTAAACCTCATAGTTTTGCCCCTCCTTAGCTCATTGCCCCTCCAAAGATTTGGCCCAAGCTCCGCCACTGATCACTACCATGCATGATAACGTGGCATATTTGGCCTCAATCACATTGTGGCTACCCTAACAACAATATAATACTCCCTCTGTCCGAAAATACTTGTTGGATGAATGGATGTATCTAGATGCAATTTTAGTCCTAACTACTCTCATTTTTATCCATTTCTCTGACAAGTATTTTGGACGGGGGGAGTAGAAGACTTATACTCTCCCCGGCTCAAAATAAGTGTCTTAATTTTGTACTAACTTTAGTATAAAATTTTACTAAGTTTAAGACACTTATTTTGGGACGGAAGGAGTAGTTGTTTACATGTCGTTTTTGTCTGTGTGGAAAAGAGAAATATGAAAAAAAATAGGGGGTGGGCTCTCTTGCAGGAGTCATCCTCCACACATGCGTCTGAAAAACTATACTCTCTCTGTTCCATAATGTAAGACATTTATGGGACGGAGGGAGTAATAAATATGAAGGAGAAATAGAGAAGTGAAAAAAAAACTAGTCTTATGGCCTGTTCGGTTCACAGGAATTTCAAATAAAACTTTGAAGGAAAGATTTCTACTGGAATTTTCACCCTTGATGCGTTCGGAGCAAGGGAATTGTGAATAGCAAAACTCGGAAAAGTTTCTCTATTCTCTGTCCAGGTTTCAACTCCACCTTGCCAAAATGGAAGAGATCGATTTCTCACCATTTATAGATAAGCAAAACATCTACAAGATGTGTCAAAATTTAGATAACAACTGTACCTCAATGATTCCGTGGATATGGTTATGGTGGGACTATGATTGGAGCCACGACCATGTTGTTGGCAGCCGGCGGCGGGGCGAAAGCATTCTTGATCAGGATGGCGACGCGAACTATGACGGCCAGGAAGACAATGCCCACGACCGTACCGCCACCTATCAGTCGTCCCTACAGAGCAAAGCAACAGTGAAGCCACAAATAGTAAAGTGATATTTACTACGTACACAACAGATGCGCGTACATTTTCCTCTTTCTTGACTGCCTCTAATTCCGTGTACACAACAGTGAATGATATGCGTCGGAACTCGATTTGCCTCTAATTATACAAAATGTGATTTGCATACCATATATTCAAAACTGTTATGGGGCACACCGGGGGCATTTGCCCCCCCCCCCCCCTCGACACGTTATATTTATCCGATAGTAACTTATGGTTAAGTATATGTGTCTCATAATTATTGTTTGCACCATGTAATCACATATACATGATGTAGTAAGGTTTTCTTTGCTAATAAAATTACAGCTTTGATTTTTTATACCTTCATAATAATTTCATGATATACAATATATGCGGGTGAAAGTATTTACGTTACCCTCTAATACCCCTCATTCGCCCTAGGGCCACCATGGTTCTAGGGTCGGCCCTGGAAGCAGTGTCGGAAGGAGTTGGAGATGACGTGGAGGCCCATGCAGCCCGTTAGATAAGCGTGTGGTCCTGGTCGGGATTGTCCTTTTTCAGATGCGACAAACTAAGTACTCCCTCCGTTCCAAAATAAGTGTCTTAACTTTGTACTAACTCTAATACAATTTGTACTAAGCTCAAGACATTTATTTTGGGACGGAGGGAGTATTTAGCAGAAATCAACGGGAATTGATTGGGATTAGAAAGTAGAGTGCCAATCTCAGGGGTTTTGAGTTGAAGGTTTGATTTAGACTGAGAGTGCAAATTCAAGGTTTATTTCAGAATTTTCTCTTGATTAAATGTGCATTGAGAAAAGGACAATAGGATGTCGGTATATAACATTTTGCGTGAGTCCGGCTCTACCACACCTCCGTCGACCACGCACGCGCTCTGCTCTGGTCGGCGGCAGCACGGCGGCGCACCGCACCGGCCCGCTGTTTTCACGTTGGGGCACGGGAGAATTCCTGTCGGTGCCGGTGCGGGCCACGTGAGGAGTCAAACGCCGGCACGGCAGCGCGAGCGCGTGTCAATGGGAAAAGGCCACCGCCACAGCGCGGCGTCCCACCCGCACGGTCGGTCACCGTCATCCCATTCCCATACCCCACGCGCACTCCCCGCCACCCCCACTTCCTCCCCTGTCCTCCTCTTCTACCTCTCTCTCCCCACGGACTACATCCAGCCGGCCAGCCTCTCTCTCTCTCTCTCTCTCTCCTTCGGTTGAGCGGCGACAGATCCCTGCCGGCCTGAGTGCGCGGATGGCGTCGACGACGGCGTACGCGCGGCCGTCCAAGCTGCCGGGCGCGGGCCCGGGGGAGCGGAGGCCGGCGCCGCCGCGGCTCATCCGGGCCTTCCTCGCCTCCGGCGCCAAGATCGAGCCCCGGAAGCTCGCCGCCGGCCTGCTCGCCGGCTGCTGCCTCGCGCTCCTCACCTACGTCTCCCTCGCCAAGCTCTACGCCGTCTACTCCCCGGTCTTCGGTGCGTGCCCTCCGTCCCGATTCACCAATTACTCCTCCGCTCTGCCCTACTGTGCTGTGCCACATTCGATTCGATCTAACAATTACTGCTGCTCTGCTGCTGCCGGTTCCGCCGCCAGCCACCACCTCGGCCCTGCTCCAGAACGCTCCGCCGTCGTCCTCCTCGTCGGCGCCCGAAGAACCCGCATTTACTGGCGGCAGGAACGGCAGCGCCGTGGATCGCGTCGATCTGACGGAGAAGGGCCCGGCGACTGCCGGCTCTCGAGAGCCCGGGGTGCCGGAGGCGGTCTCCAGAAAGGAGCACGCCGAGAAGGCGCCGGCGCCGGCCAACACCTCGGCACCAATGCCATGTAAGTGAATCTCTTCTTGAGCTCTCTTTTTCTTGGCACCTTAATTAATACTAGAAGGAAAGCAGAGCAAAATTATCAATCCCAGGTAGGCAGGCAACCTCTTTCAGAGATTCAATGCTCTGTACTCTGCAATCTGGGCAAAATTTGGTTGCCCACTTCAATTAATTATTTTCCCCGGATTAGTAGTTGTTAGAAATAGAAACGTGCTACTAGATCTTTGTATAGAAAAAGAAGATGTGCCACATCTCTCTGTAGAGAAAGAAATGTGGTTGCTAGATCTGCTGGTATCTAATGCGACTCTTGATGGTGGATTCAGCTCAGGGAGAAAGGAAGAGCAACAGCAGCAGCAATGTCGCCGCCGGTCCGATGAGCTGCGACGAAAATGGCGTGGACGAGGGGTTCCCCTACGCGCGGCCGGCGGTCTGCAAGCTGTCTGGCGACATCCGCGTCAGCCCCAGCCAGAAGACAATGTACCTCGTCAACCCGTCCGGCGGCGGCGGCTTCGACGAGAAGGGCGAGAAGCGGCTCCGGCCCTACGCCCGGAACGACGACTTCCTCCTGCCCGCCGTGGTGGAGGTGACTGTCAAGTCTGTCGCCTCCCCTGAGGCCGCGCCACAGTGCACGAAGCAGCATCGCGTCCCCGCGGTGGTGTTCTCCGTCGCCGGGTACACGGACAACTTCTTCCACGACAACACGGACGTGCTGATCCCCTTGTTCCTCACCACGGCGCACCTGAAAGGCGAGGTGCAGCTGCTGATCACCAACTACAAGCCATGGTGGGTGCAAAAGTACACGCCGGTGCTGCGCAGGCTCTCCAACTACGACGTGATCAACTTCGACGACGACGCCGACGTGCACTGCTTCTCCCGCGGGTACCTCGGCATGTACCGCGACCGCGACCTCATCATCGCCCCTCACCCGACGCGCAACCCGCGCAACTACACCATGCTGGACTACACCCGCTTCCTCCGAGCCGCGTACGGGCTCCGCCGCGACCAGCCGGCGGTGCTCGGGGCGGAGCCCGGGATGCAGCCGCGGATGCTGATCATCTCGCGCGGCGGCACGCGCAAGCTGCTGAACCAGGACGAGGTGGCCGCCGCGGCGTCGGAGATCGGGTTCAACGTGACCGTGGCGGAGGCTGGCGACGACGTGCCGGCGTTCGCGGCCCTGGTGAACTCCGCCGACGTGCTTCTGGCCGTGCACGGCGCCGGGCTGACCAACCAGATCTTCCTGCCGACGAACGGGGTGGTGCTGCAGATTGTGCCGTGGGGGAACATGGACTGGATGGCGACCAACTTCTATGGGCAGCCGGCGCGGGACATGCAGCTCCGGTACGTGGAGTACTACATCGACGAGGAGGAGACGAGCCTCAAGGACAAGTACCCAAGGGATCACATGGTGTTCAAGGACCCCAAGGCCCTCCACAAGCAGGGGTGGCAGGCGCTCGCCGACACCATCATGAAGCAGGACGTCAAGGTGAACATCACCAGGTTCCAGCCCTTCTTGCTCCAGGCCATGGACGAACTTCAGGAGTAGCAGCATCGTCTCCCCAGCCAGCCAGGTAAACTCACATCACAGCCACCAAACACTGTACAACAAGCAAACACAACAAGGAGAAATGCAGACTAATGTGATTCTAGGACTAGTTGCTACTACTACTGCTGCTGGAAAGGGTGATGATTTGAATCTGATCAAAAGTGGAGGCTTCAAAATAGACGGTTGTTTCTGTCATGTTGAGGATTCAAGGAACCTGCCCTAGTGGGATCGTCTTGTTGTACAATTGTCCTTGCTTCTGTAAAATGGAAGGATCATCTATGCTTTCTCCAACACCCGGGAAAAAGCCGCTACTTTGTTGCTAGTGTCCTTGTCTCTATGAAAGAGTAGGAGCATCATGTTTGGGATGTGCGTAGTCAATTTTGAGAATCAATGTTGTGTCCAAGGTGGTGAATTTTGGCTGAAATTTGCACAGTGGAAGGAAAGAACCAGTGGAATTGGTGAAATCTGCACACTGGAACCAATTGCGAATGTGGCGAGAATGATGATGGTTGCTGGTGGCCTGGATTGCTGTGCCTTTTGTTTATCCTCTATGGTTATTTTCATGTGAGGCTTAACCTTATCTGTTGTTGTTCAACTCTGTGACTGTTTAATATGAACAAGGTCTTCTTCTCAAAGGGCTTAATGGCTTGTTATATATATGGTTTCTATGCAGATATGTTCTGTTACACTACATCATGTTAAAAGGGATGAGAAAAGTGACCACAATATTTCCTGTCACTACAAAAATAGAACTGAAAAGATTTCCAGATTTCATATCTAATAATGCCTGCTTTTTCTTTGTTAGTACAATCATCAAAACCATGAGGTATTTTTTAGAAGAAAATTGGTATATAACTGTCAGACTGTCAGTATCTACTATCTAATACTAAATTTGATGAAATTGCACTTCTTGAAATCTGCAGTTGTGTTGCAATTTCTTATTTGCGCATTTGAAATCTTATCTATTTGCATTACATCACTGTTAGTTTTTTTAAAACTTTTTTTTGCTGGTTATCTTGCTTGTTAGGTACAGATTGCACTCACAGTTATAAATTTTTGCAGATGCACAATCATGATAATCTAGACTTAGCACCATGCAAAATTTCCTTTTCTCCGCTATGTGCTTTCACAGAAACTACCTTGAGAAAGCCACTGATTCCATGATGCGCATAAGGGTTGTGTGACGATCCTTGTATAAGTTCTGTACTAACATGTTGTTCTTTTAGAGGTAGTTTATGTTTAAGAACAAGATGACTTTTTGGTGGTTGCATGTTGTATGCTCAGGGAGAAAATTTCTTTTTGCAGTTTTTTTTCCTTTTTTGAAATAAGTTGGATTTATATAAGAGAAAATTGGATACAACCAAGCAATTGGCTCTAAACCCATAGACACAAAAGCGACTCTAAACAAATGAGATATCACAAATAAGATAACATGCCTTTTTTCTTTTTTTTACCTTAACCACAACATATTTGATGATAGAAAACACCGAGAATATCAGCCATTGAAGTATATGGAAAGAACTATAGATGACCAAACCTTGTTATATCACTGTAATAGTACACTACTGCGTATGACGGAGATTGACAATCGTGACAAGCATATCAGTGGGGGCGCCACTCTGTGTTAGTATCACCGTACCAGGCGGATGACATTTCTCGCAGAGGCTCGGGAAAGGGCATCTACACCCCTTTGTGGTGTTAATGATAAGTGATTAGGACTAACCTTACTCATGAGTTTGAATATACACAATTAGTCCCATGAAAATGTAGCAAAGGGGTGTTTAAATTATATACATTTTATTCTTATGCTTGAGTCATTAAAAAATCATATTACAAAGAGGGGTACCAAAAGGATGCAAATGTGGTAATTAAGTACCTATAATTAAGATATTCGATACACAAAAATAGTCCTAGAGTGAACCCTCCCCTTCCACCCAAAACGATTCTGAAAATTCAATGTGTCTGCCTTTGTTGTGCTTCAAAAATCTCTGCCGCCGCTGAATGAATCCAAGAGCTCTAAGGACCCGACAAAGCATCCAAGTGATCCGAGTTGTTGAAGCTCCAAATGAATTTCGATTGAGTCCACCCGGAAATCAACTAAAGTAGGCCCGGAACTTCCAGCAATTGGACCTCCGGATGAGGTCAGGAGCCTCCGGTGGCGCATAGGAAGTGGGTAACATGCCATTTTAAGGGGGGGCATATATAAAATCTTCTTCCCCATAGGCAAAACAATCTGTTTATTCGTTCTTGACCATTGTTAACCAACAAAAAAACTCTAGCTCCCTCCCCAAAGCCCCAAGTTTTGAACCAAGTCCGTGAAATAACACCCACGGACAACACAAATAACCAATCCGTTGTCCACAAAAACGGCAGGGGACAGAAACTCCCAAATTTTCCGTCAACACCACACTAACTGTCATAGAGACTAAACTGGAGTTAGAGGACTTCTATTCATGATCTCGTTGTGACACTAAAACATAATCAAGAGGATCTCACCATGCAACGGACGGGCACCGAGGCGACGATCAGAGGGTTGGGGCAGGCCGGCATGGATGATTGGTGTGACGACGGCTAGGGTTTCTTGCTACGCCGACTCACCTCCTGATGGTTTTTTTTTGACGGGTTCTTTGTGACTGCAGGTTTTTTTAGCGGTTCGGTTTTCTTTTTTTTTTTCTTTTAGATTTTGAGCGGTTCGTGGTGGTAGGTATACTAGGTAGTAGGTTGTGTAGAGCCCGCTGGGCCAGCCCATACCCAGCCCACCATTCCTCTCACACCGCACATCCGTCAGTCCGTCGCTCCACCCTTCCGCCGCCGTCGCCTCCTCCTCCTCCCCTGCTCTCCTCGGGCTCGGACCAGAGCGCGCTAGGGCCCACTCGGCGAGGGAGCAGCGGCCTTCCCCATCCCTTCTTCCCCTCCGGAGAGAGTGGCGCCGCCACCAGGAGACCACGACCCCGAGGCCGGCCATGGCGACTAGTTCCGGCAGCCGGTAAACCTGGGGTCGGGTCGGGACGATGACAAGCATCTCAGGTACCGCTACTGCTACATTCCATCCCATCCCATGGGAAGAATAAATTTCTCCCTTTTTTTTTACTGCTTCTTCGCTACTACTTACTAGGCTGTACTGCCTGCAACTGCAATACGCATCGTCCTCTGCTCTCTACTGAGTTGATCAAGAAAGCAACGCAATTCAGCTCATGTAGATGCACTGAACAAATTTCACCCTGTGTGAAACTTAGCACAATGTAGATGCGCCCGCCCTCTGTATTGTTGCTTTTCCATTGCAAGTTTGGAAGAAACTCATGAAGCTTTTTTCTAGCTTGTGCCGAGTAATAAGCCGTTGTCACTTCAGAGACTCTTATTATCAGTATACGCTATGAAACAGGGGAATGGATTGGTGACGCTGTTGTTTGAACGGTAGGCGTGGAGCTCTGTTGCGCGTGCAATTGGAATATCAAGCAAGGCGGTACTTGTAACTTTGAGTTCTCGTGGCGATGGATGGTGCTACCTCTAGCAAGAGACGAGTAGAAGCCCCGGGACAGGAGGAGAGCAGCTGCAAGAGGCAGAATGTCACCATGGGGATGGACGCCCTCGACTGCCCCGTCTGCTTTCATCCCCTCCGACCTCCGATATACCAGGTAGGTACATGTGCACATATTTACATGACACTAGTAGAGAGCTCATATAAAATTTGAAAGGAAAATTGATTATGTATAGTTGAATATACTCTCAGACCTCCCATGAGTAGTGCTTTACTTGCTAAGAAAGGTTTCTTTTGACAGCATGGAATGGAGTAGCTATGGTCTCTGTTTTTTTTTTGTATAGAATTATGACACCGATATTTGGTTTGAGACCAAAACTGCTAGCAACAATCTACACTATTTTCTAGTCTACAGCTGTTCCCTAGTAGTAGGATATTCATCAGGGGCACACCCCGCACACACAACACAATGTTACTTGCTAAAGAACAGTTTATTGAGACGGCATGGATCAGAGTAGCTACAGTCGCTGAAATTTTGTTTTCGCAGAGAATTATGACGCTAATATTTTGGTTGAGACCAAAACTGCTAGCAATAATCTACACCATTTTCTAGTTTACAATTTATTTAGACAACATTGATCGGAGTAGCTATGGCTGCTGAAATTTCGTTTTCATAGAGAATTTATTAACATTTTGATCTGAGACTGAAACTGTTAGCAACTATGTACACCATTTTCTAGTCCGCAGCTGTCCCCTCTTTACTAATATGGGAGGGGCAGATGATGTATACCTCTTTACTAGCATTATGTTTGGTCTGCCCCCCTTTGGAGTTGGATGTCGGTTACAGATTTACAGACCAATATGTTGCATATACCAAAACTAGCCCCTACATGAATGGTTGCACAATTTTGTGTGGTGCTAACTTGTTATGTTGCTGTGTAGTGCGTCAACTTTAATTTATGTTAAAAGTTATTCTCACGTGACGACCCTGCTGATCCTTCCTGTTCCAGTGTTCTGTGGGGCATTTCATATGCTCTTCTTGCCGTCCCAAGCTCGTGCGCAACAATTGTCACTTATGCTCTGCTGAAACTACCTTCAAGCGCTGTTTAGGGATGGAACGTCTCATGGAATCAGTCATGGTCCCTTGCTCCAATGCAAAATATGGATGCGCAGAGAAGCTCACCTACTACCAGGAAGAAGAGCACGAGAAGGCATGCCCGAGCGCCCCATGTTTCTGCCCGGCGTCCAGCTGCAGCTTTGCAGGGCCAACAGACGCCCTCCTTGAACATTTCGCCTCCCAGCACAAGTGGCCGTGTACAACCATCAAATACTCCGAAGATGTTAACTTCAGCCTAGAACCAGGTCTACATTTTCTTCGTATCAAAGACAGGGAAATTTTCCTGCTCAACGTGGCACTAGAGGCATTCGGGCATGCCATCTCTGTCGTCTGCATCCAACCTAAAGCTACAAACTCCAAGTTCAAGTGTAGGATGTCCTATGGTTCCTTTTTGACAGACTATTATCAGATATCAGTTTACAAGATACGAAGCTCATCGTTGTCTGATGGGCTACCGAAGGGATACAACTTAATTCTGCCTAAAGATGAGATAGCTGATGATGGAAAGGGTACCTTGCTTACGTTCTCCATTGATGATCCTAATCCTAAAGTAAAGGCGCGTGAGCCCATATGTCTGAAACCAATACGCGGTGTATGATTGATGTGGTAAGGTTCAGCGTGGACGTTCGCGGCCTTCATTGTTTGGTTTTCATGACTTGTACTCCCTCCGTTCCTAAATATAAGTCTTTTTAGAGATTCCAATTGGGACTACATAAGGAGCAAAATGAGTGAATGTACACTCTAAAATATGTCTATATAGATCTGTATGTAGTTCTTATTGAAATCTCTAAAACGACTTATATTTAGGAACAAAGGAAGTGTATATGCTAAGAGGCTTTATGATCTCAGACTCTGCTTCGTAGTTGTTTCGATGAAGTGCACTCTGTTTAGGTTTTCCAGTTCATGTAAGGAATGTTTTACTGATTTGGGGGCGCTAGATCAAATGTTTGATGCTATGAAAATTGTGATACCGCCGTGAAATTGTGTCTGAAGTACTAAATGATCATTTTGTTCTGCTGACTGATGCAATCTTTGTTGTTTGCTGCTTTTAAGTCGTGTCATGGACCAAAACTGCTCAGGGTTTCAAATGCTCTTTGTAACAAGTGAAATGGGTTACGTTGATCATGTGAGTGTACCTAGCCATAGATTTCAAATGCTCTTTGTTGGATGCGCTGTCATCTTTTTGGTTGGTGTTGAAAGGTAAAACATGTTAATTTTTTGAACCAAATTTTAGGTTAAGTTCATAGAAACATAAAACATAAAGTGCATTCATTGGTCTTCTGCCCAAGAAAGATGGGGCTGAGATGAGGAGATTTTGGACTACCACCCTATAAGTCTCATACACACCACTATGAAAATCATTGCCAAAGTGTGTTCCAGTCTGCTAGCTCCTTTCATGAACAACATCGCTTCCAATTCCTAAAGTGCATTCATAAAGAAGAGAAGTATCCACGTTAACATCATGTACGTCAGAAACTTTGCATGAAAAAAAAGGTAACTGTCGTGGGTTTGTCACGGTGGGTTTGTCACGGCAAATGTCCTAGCAAAAGGACTTAGTCGTGGAGCCATCACAACGGGTTAGCTTAAAGGGGTTAAACCGAACAAAGGACACATGAGTTTATACTGGTTCGGCCCCTTGCGGTGAAGGTAAAAGCCTACGATCCAGTTGTGGTGGAATTGATGTCGTCTTGATCATCAGGGAGTGGGATCGCTTTACCTGGATCTCGAGCTGTTGTTTCTTGTCCTTGAACCACCACCGGGTCGTCCCTTTATGTACACAGGTTGACGCCCGCCGGCTTACAGAGTCCCGATGCCGGTTTATACACGTATCCGGCTCGGTCTCCACTCTTTCATACCTCATGATACAAGTTATACATTACATGGCGGTTTATATCTACATGCCCTAATCTACCTTTGGGCCTTGGGCCTTCGAGTCTCCGTAGTAAAGCGCCTTATTCCTTGTCCTCATGGGCTTCAAATATAGACGATTCATTATAGGGATAACCTAGCTTCTTCTGGCCGGTTTATACCCAGTAGGAATATCCCCAACATTAGGCCCCAGATTGATTTGGACTGGTTCATGTCAATCTCTAAAAACTTGAGAAAATTTCTTCCTTCAATACCTTTGCATAAATCTTGTAAACCGCCATGACGCCATTGCGCAGTATCCTGATAAATCGCCATGACGTCACCCGTTATTAAAAATGGTATATACCTCACCCTCATTAATGAGCCTCCGACAATCGAGGCGACAACCTTGCCACATATCCACCTGTTAGGCTCCTCGATCCTCGCGCCTAACACTTATCCTTTCACCTTTATAAATAAGACCGGGGGTCCTTTCCATTCTCCCCCTTGCCTCTTCATCTCTTCTTCTTCCTCGCGACACCGAAGAGCCCGAGCTCCGCCGCCGCCGTCAATCTTCGCGTTTGCACCAACAAGGCCGCTGCATCAACCTGTTCTTGACCAGATAAACTGCGACACACCTCCGCTGCGCCGCAACATCAATAAGTACTCTTCTTTCCAAATATCAGATCTGCATTAGGGTTCCGCTGTTCTTCGGTGTTCTTCATTGTTCGCCCTTTTTCTCTCCTAGATCTCATAGCTTGATCTGAAACTGACAGTAAAGGTGAGCGGTAATAGTTCAGCGCCCCTAGTCACCCTCAGAAACCACTTTTCACTGCATGAGATCCCGTCCGAGCATACGCGTTCTTCAGCTGTTGCGACCTTTAGGTTTAAAATTTATCCTTTTTTGTAGGATTGCGGTAGATCCAAAATTATAACATCAATCTGTGAAATCTGTTTGTGCAACACTTAGGAATTTTTTAGATCTGTATCTTCCACACCACTGTAGGCGGTTTAACCTTTAAAACATGACAACTCGCCAGGTACCATTAGCCCTCTTTTAAACCGCTAATCTGCTTGAAGTATTAAAATCCGGTTTGATATATACATGTCATCTTGTTCCATCGTTGCACCGGTTTATAAATGCCAGTCATGAATTTTAAACCGGATATTAATCTTTTTCCCAGCTTCCACCGAAATGACCAAACAATTTTACTCTTGCAATTGGGTTCCTTCCCGGGTTACGGAGGCACAACTGAATGGGTGTGTTGCAACTAGCGCTTTAGCAAGCAAGAGCATCATTCATTGGCGAGTCCCCGGTCCAGAAAAGCCTCCTGAACCCCAGGATGGAGAAGTTGTTGTGTTTGCTGACCACCTGGGTCAAGGGTTTACCCCTCCCGGATCAAAATTCTTTCGTGACGTGCTCGCCAGCTTTCACATACGCCCTCAAGACATCGGACCAAACTCAGTGTCCAATATTTGCAACTGGCAAGTATTTTGTGAAGTATATCTGCAAGAAGAGCCTATTGTCGAGCTGTTCCGGGATTTCTTTTATCTGAACCGCCGTACTGAGTTCACTAACGGACCCAACACTGAACTGGGCGGTGTTTCTATTCAAAAGAGAAAGGATGTTGATTTCCCTCACGCCAAGCTTCACAGTCATCCCAAGGACTGGAATCAGACTTGGCTTTATTGCCGGAATACGGCTCCGGACAATGAAAATCCCTTGCCGGGTTATTGCCCACACCGACTTACAAAAACTCATCCCTTTCCTCAACGACTGACTGCTCAGGAACGAGCAAAATACGCCCCTCAGCTGTCAAAACTCAGAGCCTTTGCTGCAAATGGACTGACTGGCGTGGACTTTGTTCGATGCTGGGTTTCATGGAGTGTTTTGCCTTTAAGTCGGCGCCCCGGTTTAATGTGCGAATACACAGGGGACCTGAAGGACCCCCAACGTCATATTGATATCCAACTTACTGATGATGAGGTCACCGAAGCTGTCAAGAAAATGCTTGATGAGCCGATAGACGTATGCAGCAAAACCGGGCTCAGTCCTTTCTATGCTACCAACAAACCGCCAAAGGTAGAAATTACCGCCTTTCTATCTTAACCCATCATTTATTAAGTTTTTCTTTGAAAACTTACTGTCTATCTATGCAGGTTGACAATCCGTTCTGGAAAAGGAAATCTCAGGATAAACCGGCAAGAGCTCCTCGCGTCAAAAGCAAAGCAACAAAGAAACCTCCAAAGAGAAAAACCGCCGAGTCATCTGTCCAGCCAGCCGAAGAGGAACTTGATGATCCGGATTCAGAGGTAGAACTTGACTCTCTTGGTTCTTTTTTCATACACCTCACTGACAGTGATTATTATTAGGATGATGCTGAGGCTAGCCATGCTGGCGAGGTAGAGGTAATCCTTCTTTCCTCCGACTCAAATCCTGTGCCATTACCAAAAATCCATCGAACAATCCAGAAAGTAAATTTTTCATCCCCTCTTGCTTATTTGGATCCACACTTTCTTTTGAAGACACAACAACATGAAAGTCGCCGTACAACTCGGCATAGCGGCCAAGTGGTGACCTCCTCCGGTTTACCGAACACTCTGGTTCGTAAACGTCGTCAAGAGGTTTCTTATACTCCTGACACACTTTATCCTAAGGCGGGTTACTTCCGATATCCTCTTAATCCGTCTGACTCAAATTACCAGGGAACTTCCCATTCATCATCCGACGAGTCATCAGCCACTAAACTTCCTCCCCTTAAAACTGTTCCTGGGTAAGCATTTTTCACTTTAACCTTTTTTGCCATTCATTATTTGTTATTTATACTGACTTTGTGCCTGTTTCTCCCAGTGCCAAAGCCAGGCCCAACAAAATGGCTAAGCTGAATAAGACAACCAATGATGAAACGGTCACTGAACCGGAGAAAGCCCAAGAGGCTGTTAACCTGGATGCTAACACCGTCCTTGATGATCCGGTACCTCAGGCTCCGGACTCTTTTGTGGAACCGACGGAAGCAAACCCGACGGGCCAGCCTACTGATCCACCAAATCCATCTGCCAATCCGCCAAGCCCAGCAAAAACGTCTGATATACCGCCAAGCCCAGCCAAGACTACAGATGACGATGTTGTTGTAACTGGAATTGGCTTCACTTCCCCTAGCCATCCCGTTGCTTTATCAAAGCATAGTGCCAAAGAAGAATTTGCCGCTATGGACAAAGGCAAATGGAAATCTGATTTATCAAGCTATGCCCATCTCAACGTTCAAGACCTTCATTCTGGTTTCTTGAACCGTCTGTACACAAGCCATGATTATGAAGCCGGCTTAGTGGGTCTGATGAAGGATCGTTATGAGGTAACTATCACTTTCTTGTACATACATTTTTATTCCTTATAACTATCTTAGAATATCAACTCCATTAGCCCCCAAGGGCCGGTTCATAAAAATGTTGTGAACCGGGTCTTGTAATCAATTGTATTAACTTTGCCGGGGTAGCCCCCATGGACCGGCTTATATCTTTAGAATGAACCGGTACATATCTTGTCATACTGTTTCCACAACTTGTGATTATGGCGGTCCCTCTTTAATCTTGAGCAAATATGCATTAGCCCCCAAGTGTGAAGAAGATAATTTGTTATGTGCTTGGGACTTAAATTGACAGTGCATAAAAAGCAATCCGCATTAGCCCCCAAGTGCCAAGTGTATAAATTGGTATGGACTTGGGACTTCAAATATGTATTACCAACTCATTAACTATCTCTTCCAGGCTGAGCTGATCAAAAAAGACTCTCAAATCGCTGATCTTCAGGAAAACATCAAGTCCCAGCAAGCAGAAACTTCCAAGGTTAAAGGCGAGCTGACCACCGCTTTAAAAACCATGGAAAAATTGAAGGAGTACTTTAAGGGTGAACGTTCAGACTGGGAAACTGAAAAATCAACTTTGGTAAAGCGGGCAGAAGACACTGAAAACGCCCTTAAACCGGTAACCGAAGAACTAGGCAGCTTGAAGCGGCAGATCAATGCAGTGACCTCTGCCATCTTTGGTAAAGACTTGTTCATAAACTGTTTAACAATTGCCAGTTATGAAATATCCTGTTTAACAATAGGTTGACCCTTTGCAGGTAGCCGTAGTACTCATCTTGGCACAGACATGTGCAAAAAGTTGAAGGCTGCCTATACCTTGGTGGAGCAATTATATGCCAGCACTCAACGAGCCATCTGCAGAGCTTCAAATAATAAACCGCCCCCAACATTAATCAAGGACACACTGGAGAAGTTATCCATGATGCCTGTCCGGATTGAAGAATTAAAGAAATCAGCTGCTAGGGCCGGTGCTCGCATTGCATTAACTCGGGCCAAGGCCTGGATATCTGATCTTGATCCGGAGGACATTGGGAATGGTTATTCAAGCCAAAAGGAGGACGGGTCAGAATTTGATAATGACGATATCAGGACTATCAATCGAGAAATGCGTCCACTAGCAAGCAAGTTGGCTGAAGACATGACTTGTCGTTTTATCAGAACTCTTATGATGGCAACGACAAACGGATAAATGCACCAACTTATGACGTGGAAAATCCGATCCCGCCAAACCGTAAGCATACTTATGCTCCTGATGTTGACCTGTCCAACCTTATACACGATGAAGCTGTCTTCCAGGCCTTAACCTGGATTGATTGGACAACTATTGACTTCCAGCCCCTAGGTGAAGAGAGGGAGGCTGAACCGACGCAGTATGATCCGGAACCTTCACATCAACCTGAGGAATGGCCATAATCCAGAAGCCGGTTTATCGTCTGCCCACTGTCATCCTTGTGAAAGACAATTACTCTTTTGGGCAACCAAAATGCCTCGTAATAGGCTAGCTTGAATATTTGGTCTGTTATGCCATCGTGCATATTTATGTTGCACCATACTATTAATCCGTCATGTTGCGCCTGCTTATGATCCTTAACAGTTTTATACAGTCCTATTTCTGCATAAAATAGACTGAAAATTGTCCTGGCGGTTTATTGCCGGACGGGTCATAGTGCCCAATATAAAGCCAAGGTTTATAACCAAAACTGTAAAGATAATGAAATATGAAACACATCATACCTGTGATATTAAATCACCTTGTTGGTTTACGAACGTTCTTGTAATAAGGGTGATGACCCAAATCTTGAGTGTTAATGTCTCACACCATGCTATACTGGCATATAATAAGTCATGCCGGGTTATGATAAACACCTGATGATCACCCTGGTGACTTATAGTTAACACCAGGCCGGTTTGATTAACACTGGTTTATATTAATGACTCATGGTCAGGCCAGGTCATTTGGACGCCGGTTTAACTCAAAACCTTTATCAAGGGAGAAAAAACTTTGATGAATAAAGACAAACGAAAAAAACTTGTAGTCGAGGCTTTTCAAGGGCTGCCAGGCCCAAATTCGAGGCTTTTCATGGGCTGCCAGGCCACTGAGTTAAACCATTTTACAAAGCCTTTTAAGATGGTCCTCAATCCTTAACCAATCACCGGTTTATCATTGACAAGTTTAGGGTCTTATCAGATTGACTTGTCAAGTTGGCGGGTCATACCAGGTTTACCCGGACGGAGTGACTTACTTAATGAAGGTAGGTTAACCCGGGGTTTTAGGTGTATACACTAGGCTTCCAAGCCGTGGCTTGATAGCCTATTGCAAGTGTAGATTCTTTGTTCATTGCGATAACAAAGAATCCCCAAGCAACTTTTTGAGCTGTGCTCAAGGGGTGCCTATGTTTGAGTTGTCCTTTGACAACACTCTTTGGCCCCTAAGTAACTTTCCTTTTGGGCGCTGGGCCAATCAAGAGGTGTAGCTATGGTTCGAATACGACCAAGCCCCCAGGTGACTTTCTTTTGCGGCTCTGGGCCAATCAAGAGGTGTAGCTATGGTTTGAATACGACCAAGCCCCCAAGTGATTTATAGACAACTGTATAAACTGAATCAAGGGGTAAACTGGGCGTCGCTTCACAAACAGAAACCCCCGTGTAACCCCTCATGATATGAGAAAAATAACGGAGACCCCGCTTTAGCTGTGCTCCAGTTTATTATATTGATCATAATATATACATCGTCAAAAATATGTACATGAAGGGAGCCTATGGCTCAGGTGTAGTAAGGCCGCAGAGGAGCTATGTTCCACGGCTGGATCGTCTCCTCCTCCGACTTGCGTGAGTCTTTATGCTCTCGAACATCGATGAGGTAGTATGATCCGTTGTCCAGATTCTTGCTGACCACAAAGGGCCCTTCCCAAGGCGGGGATAACTTGTGCATATCGGTCTGATCTTGGATAAGCCAGAGAACTAAATCGCCTTCTTGAAAAGTTCTGGTTTTAACCCGGCGGCTGTGATAACACCACAGGTCTTGCTGATAAATCACCGAGCGAGCTGCCGCTATGTCCCATGTCTCATCTAACAGGTCCAAGGTATCTCGGCGTGCTCTTTCATTGTCCGCTTCAACATAAGCTGCCACTCGAGGCGAGTCATGGTGAATATCACTTGGGAGAACTGCCTCTGCTCCATAAACCATGAAGAAGGGTGTATAACCCGTAGATCTATTAGGGGTGGTGTTAATGCTCCATAAAACGGAAGGCAACTCTTCCACCCCAACACCCTGGCGTCCTCTGTAAAGGGACCATAAGCCGGGGTTTGACACCCCTCAAGATTTCTTGATTGGCCCTCTCAGCTTGACCATTAGACTGGGGGTGAGCCACTGATGACACATCAAGCCGGATGTGCTCACATTGACAGAATTCTTCCATGGCACCCTTAGAGAAATTCGTGCCATTATCTATTATAATGCTGTGTGGAAAGCCAAAGCGGAAAATCACCTTTTTCATGAATTGAACCGCCATAGCTGCGTCACACTTACTAACTTGCTCTGCCTCCACCCACTTGGTGTACTTATCAACTGCCACCAAAAGGTGGGTCTTCTTGTCCTTGGACCTCTTAAAGGGCCCAACCATATCAAGACCCCAAGTCGCAAACGGCCAGGTGATTGGAATCATCCTTAACTCTTGGGCCGGAACGTGGGCTCGGCGTGCAAACTTCTGACAACCGTCACACCTTTTGACCAAGTCTTCAGCATCAGCATGAGCCGTCAACCAATAGAATTAAGCCGTGATGAAAAGCCTTGGCCACACGGGATTTTGAACCGGCATGATGACCACAATCCTCTTCGTGGATTTCATGCAAAATTTCACAACCTTCTTCAGGAGAGACACAGCGCTGAAAAGCCCCGAGACGCTGCAGTGATGTAACTCGCCATTGATAATCGTCATGGACTTGAACCGCCAGACTACCTGTCTGGCCAAAACTTCATCCTCTGGTAACTCGCCCCGGTTCATATACGCCAAATATGGGATCGTCCAATCCGGGATCACGTGAAGCGCCGCCACCAACTGGGCCTCCAGATCAGGAACATCCAAATCTTCCTCCGTGGGGAGCTTGACCGACGGGTTCTGTAAAACGTCAAGAAAAACATTGGGCGGCACCGGTTTACGCTAGGAGCCCAATGGGCTTAAAGTGTCCTCCGCTTCATTCTTTCGCCGGTCCACATGACCAACCTGATAACCCTTGAAGTGACCTGCAACAGTATCCACCTCTCGACGTTATGCTGTCATGAGTGGGTCGTTGGAATCCCAAGTACCAGACACTTGTTGAGCCACCAGGTCCGAGTCACCAAAGCATTTATCCCGGCTCAAATTCGTCTCCTTGGCCATCCGAAGACCGTGGTGTAAAGCCTCGTACTCAGCTGCATTGTTAGTACAAGGAAACATCAAGCGGAGAACATAACAAATCTTGTCACCTCGAGGGGAAGTAAGAACCACTCCAGCCCCCGAGCCCTCCAATTGTCTGGATCCGTCGAAGTGAATCGCCCATTATGTGTTATCCGGTTTATCCTCCGGCGCCTGCAACTCTGTCCAGTCATTGATGAAATCCACGAGCGCTTGAGACTTGATGGCCGTGTGAGGCATATATTTTAATCCATGAGGACGAAGTTCAATAGCCCACTTAGCAACTCGGCCAGTCGCTTCCCTGTTCTGGATGATATCCCCCAAAGGAGCAGAACTGACCACAGTAATGGGATGGCCCTGAAAGTATTGCTTTAGCTTCCGGCTGGCCATGAAAACCCCATACACAAGCTTCTGCCAATGTGGATACCTCTTCTTTGACTCAATAAGCACCTCACTGATGTAATAAACCGGTAGTTGAATCGGATACTCCTTTCCGGCCTCCTGGCACTCCACCACAATAGCCACGCTAACAGCCCGAGCATTAGCAGCCACATATAACAGCAATGGTTCTTTATCAATGGGGGCAGCAAGAATAGGCGGTTCGGCGAGCTACCGCTTTAGAGCCTCAAATGCTTCATTAGCGCATCACTCCAGATGAAGTCATCTGTTTTCTTCAGCATTTGATATAAAGGTATGGCCTTCTCTCCAAGGCGACTGATAAACCGGCTTAAGGCGGCAATCCGGCCTGCCAAGCACTGAACATCATTGATACACTTCGGTTTAGCCAGTGAAGTAATAGCCTTGATTTTCTCCGGATTAGCTTCAATGCCCCTGTTAGACACTAGGAAACCCAAAAGTTTACTTGCTGGTACGCCAAAAACACACTTGGCCGGTGTCGGTGTCAAAACCGGCGGATCTCGGGTAGGGGGTCCCGAACTGTGCGTCTAGGCGGATGGTAACAGGAGACAAGGGACACGATGTTTTACCCAGGTTCGGTCCCTCTTGATGGAGGTAAAACCCTACGTCCTGCTTGATTAATATTGATGATGTGTATTACAAGAGTGGATCTACCACGAGATCAAGGAGGCTAAACCCTAGAAGCTAGCCTATGGTATGATTATTGTTCGTCCTACGGACTAAAGCCATCCGGTTTATATAGACACCGGAGAGGGCTAGGGTTACACAGAGTCGGTTACAATGGTAGGAGATCTACATATCCGTATCGCCAAGCTTGCCTTCCACGCTAAGGAAAGTCCCATCCGGACACGGGACGAAGTCTTCAATCTTGTATCTTCATAGTCTTGGAGTCCGGCCGATGATGATAGTTCGGCTATCCGGACACCCCCTAGTCCGGAACTCCCTTAGTAGCCCCTGAACCAGGCTTCAATGACGACGAGTCCGGCGTGCTTGTTGTCTTCGGCATTGCAAGGCAGGTTCTTCCTCCGAATAATTTATAGAAGATTGTGAACATCAGGATAGTGTCCGGCTCTGCAAAGATAAATTCCACGTACCACCGTAGAGAGAATAATATGACACAAGTTCAATCTGCTGACGTATTTTGTGGCGTGACGTCACACCACTACCAAGCCTTTACTAGAATCGTTTTTATTGTACCACCTCAGCGCGTTTAGTGAAGCAGTTTTCTTGGCACGTCTTGTCGAAGCAGAGATCGTGTTCCCCTTATTCCGGGATTCCCATCAATACGAACGTGGGTAACCCAACCGCGCCATTGATTGCGGCGCTTGGGGGATAAGCGAGTTTTACTAGGCCGGTGGGGACACATGTTTTTGTCCGCCCATATAAGGGGATAAAGATCCAACCCTTTTACCTGCGCCTTCTTCCTCCTTGGCTTATCCAACTCCGCAAACTCGAGCTCCAGCGCCCAAGTCCGCACTTCTCACCTCAACCTTCTCCAACTATGTCCGGAGCGGGAGGCAAGTGGATGGCCTCCTCCGTCACGGAGGGGCAGATCCAGAAGCTGCGCAACGCCGGATATTTGTCCAGCAACATCGCGCACCGGCTCCCCGACGAGGGAGAGCTCATCCCCACCCCTAGGCCCCATGAGAGGGTAGTATTTCTTCCCCATTTCCTCTGCGTACTGGGCTTCCCACTTCATCCCTTTGTCTGGGGGCTCATGTTCTACTACGGCCTGGATTTCCATGATCTGGCCCCGAATTTCATCCTAAACATCTCGGCGTTTATCGTCGTGTGCGAGGCTTTCCTCTGCATCCAGCCCCACTTCGACTTGTGGCTCAAGACCTTCAGTGTCAAGCCGAAGGTTGTGAAGGGCAGCCAAGCGGAGTGCGGAGGCGCCATGGTGAGCAGGATGTCCCACGTTACTTGGCTGGAGGGCACTTTCATGGAAACCATTAAGGGGTGGCAATCGGGGTGGTTCTACATCACCGAGCCGCGTGACCCTGATTGGGCAGCGGCCCCCGAATTCAGATCTGGCATCACTACACGGCTCACCTCCTGGAAAGAGAGTGGCCGGATCTGGGGTGATTCGGAGGAGCTGACCGGACTCCAAGCCTGTATCCAAAAGCTGGTGGACAAGAAGCTCAAGCTTGTCAACGTAGTCCAGGTCATGCTCATCCGCCAGATTCTCCCGTGCCAACGAAGGGGTTTCAACATGTGGGAGTTCGATCCGGCGCAGCACCAGACTCTGAGCGGGCTCTTCGACACTACGTACGAAGATGTCTGGAAGGTGCTGTTCAAGGGCGCCGAGGCTCCCGCATCCGCTATCGAAGATCGCGGATTCAGCTCGCAGTGTCCGGCTGACGAGGTAAGTGATTTTGTCCTTTACGGAACGCTCGTTTTCCATAGTTTGACTCTATGCGGGATCTAAACTCCCTTTACCTTTGACAGGACTGGCTGGCGAAGGCCGAACAGACTATCTGTCTGGCCCCATTGCCAGAGGACCCAGCGGACGCCCGCCTATTGGGGCTGCTGGCTCCGGCACCCCACATGGTGCCGGAGAAGAAGGCCAAGAAGAAGGCCACGGGTACTCGAAAGAGTTCCCGTTTTCAGGTGTTATCGGATGATGACTCCGAGGCCGACTCCTCCCACCAAGGCGAGGAGGAGAAGAAGAAAGCCTCTCCCCCAGCGGGGGGAGGGAAGAAAAGGAAGGCTTCCCCTACGGGGGAGGCCGAAGGGTCCATGAAGGGAAAAACTCTTTCCCCGGACTGCTCTGCCAATGCCAGTGATGACGACGAGGACTGGCCTCCAAGGACCAAGCCCCTGGCGAGATCGTAAGTATCCGGACTCCTGAATAACTTCATGGTTTTTTCTTTTCGCCACATAATGTCTTTCTAATGCCGCATACAACTCTGCAGTCCGCCCAAGGATGATCTTCCCGCTTCGTCGAGCGGGTCCTTAGGTGCGTCGAATATGGATTCTCTTCCGACTGCCTCCATCCCCCGTGATGCGGACGATGCCGAGGTGGGATCCCGGGAAGGGACCCACCAGGAGGAGGAGGCTCCGGAGGTGTCGCAGGAGAACCTCCCGGACTTTGCACCGGACTCGGCCCCGTAACCCATAGTGGCTCCGGAGTCCGGCGGGCGACCCCTTCGTAAGAAGGGCAAGATCATGACGCCGGCAGCCTCCGTCCAACCGGAGGCGCCGGATAACTTGCTGGAGGCGCTCAATGGTGCCTCCATTGAAGAGGAACACCGCACTGTTATGAGTGCGGTGATTCAGAAGGTTCAGCTCGCCAAGAGCAGGCTGACCAAAGCCTGCAGCAGCCTTCTAACAGGCTTCGAGGTAAGAATTTCGATATATATAAAATGGTACCGCATAGACAGTAGCCCCTGATGCTCGGTTCGGTGTTCGGAAAGAAAAGCCGGACTGAGGATCTAAAAAGATATACGCAGGAGTCATAAAAATATGTCAATATGGGATTGCAGGCTGTGCTGCTGACCTCTGCCGCACTGACTGCGGAGGTCAATACTTTTAAGGAAAGCCTCGAGTGGTCCGAGAGCGAGCTCGTCCGTGCCAAAAAGCAGCTCGAGGACAAGGAAGGTGAGTAACACCTTATTAAAATTGTACCTTACAGAAAAGGATTTTGGTTGCAAGAAGAATGACAAGGATAACGTGGGTATTGTAGAGGCCACTAGCGAGGTGGCGACCCTGAAGGAGGCGGTGTCCGCGGCCGAACGTAATGCGGCCGTGGAACGCTCCGAGCGAGAGAAGCAGGAGGCGCGGGTGGCAGAGGTACAGCAAGAGCTCCAGGCTCTCATGGAAAAACATGAGAGTTTGGAGCGTGACTCGGAGACTCGAGAGTCTGAGCTTGCGATGGCTCTTGAGAGTGCCGAACCCACTAAGGCCGAAGCCTATAAGGCCCTCCAGGAAATCGAGGAATTGAAGAAAATAGCGGCGGGTAAGGCATTTTTCATGCAAAGTAAGCATGTGAGTGTTAATTACCTGTTACTTACCCGAATTCGGAGCTCTCCAGGAACGTTCGCAGATCTTCCTCGCAGCGTATCCGATGCTGCCGCATTCTACCGGGCCGAGGAGGGGAGCTCGACGGAGAAGGTCTTCTGGTCTCAGTATGCTGAGGCCGGACATCTGGTGCCCCTTAGCGACCAGCTGAAGCAGCTAGTCGAGCTCCACAAGGTGGCCGAACAGGCCATGAAGGGCCTCATAGTTCGGCTGTGGCCTAAGGAGGCCATGCCTAGGAGCTACTTCGGCCTGGTGCGGCGGCTGGTGGATGCGTGCCCATGGGTTGAAGTCATCAAGCACTCCGCTTGTATTGAGGGTGCCCGTCGGGCCCTTGCCCGCACAAAGGTGCACTGGGGCAAGATGGATGCCCAGAAGCTTGTGACAGACCCGCCACCGCAGGGCAAGGAGCACCGCACGCCCGAGATGTATTATAAGAGTGTCCTGAAGGGTGCCCGCACTATTGCGGGTGAGTGCTCCAAAGATGTAATATTTGAGTAGACTCGCATTTTGTTATCCTGTGCGCTGAAAACTTAGTTCATATGCGCTAAGCAACGCTTGTTAATTTAAAATATTACCTTCTGTGCGACTGTTTATCAAATCTGAGAGATGGCAAGTCGTCGGCTTCAGCCCCCATGCCACGAGTGCTGGGGTGTTCAGGATAAACTTGAGCACTCTTGTTCCCATTTTTGGGTCCATCTAGGGAGGCGCTCAACACAGTGAACAAGGCAACCGGACTTATAATGCTTGAACACTCTCACTTAGCCATAGAATTCTATAATTTTAAATTTCGGCGAAGCCCCTAGTCTTCGGAAGACCGAATTCGGGGCGCTATCCACGCCTGGGCCGGACAGAGCCGGTTCCTCGCTCTAAGCGGCATAAGTCTTTAGGGACTCGAAAAAAATCTCTCGAACAGTGACCGGCTCTCGTCTCATCACGACGGTCAGTTTTAGCTTTCTCCACTGAGGCGTTAACCTAGCTCAACTGGGGCACAATCGCAGTGGTTCTCCCAGTGCTACCTTAGCCGATACAACGGAACGTAAGGTACCAAAACATGGGAGCCGGGCAAACCCAACTATTGACCCAAGACATGATTCGGAGCTGATGCATATAATGCTATAAGTTCAGAGTGCCGCACTTGTGAAAGTGTTCGGACTTGTCACACCATGATGCGGGAAACATAAGCCCCTGGTGTATTTAGCCGTACCAAAATGTATGGATGCAACATGTCATAAATGAACATATGTATAAGAAAGAAATGCAATTGGAAGCAAAAAGGTGCTGCATTACTTTATTCGAGAGAAACTGATGTGAGTGCAGAACGATACAAATGGTGCGATAAGCAAGGGATGGGACTATTAAACATGTCCCCCTCCAGGAGTAGGTTGCATAATGGTGTATAAAACAGATTTAATGCTCGTAATGGAGACCACCTGGATATTCGTTGTAGCCTTTCTCCTTCCCTGGCTGTTGCATCGTGAATTCGGCATGTCTGCTGCCGGACAGGGCCTCTGACGAACGGAGTCCTGTGGGTAAAAATAAAAAGGAAAAAGAAAAAAAGAAAAAGAAAAAAAAGAACGACACACTTGAGAGCCCCTGGTGTGGTTGAGCCGCAGTTTGGGCCTATCGTGGTCGTGCCCCTCTCCCCATGCCCATGGTATCTTTAGAGCGTAATGGTGTACGCGAAGGACCTGTCTTGACATTTTACAGGGGCTGGGGTTGGGGCCGCACTGCTACGCGCGCTCGTGCCAGGTGGTCTTGTTGTAGGTTACTCCGGGCGCGCTTAGCTGTGTCCGGCCGCTTAACGGCCAGACTCAAGAATTGCCTTAAGAGGCTGCATTGTACTTCTGCCGCGAGAGCCGCTGTATGTTCCTCCGTTCGGAGAGAACGTTCAGTGTTTCCGTTGACCGTGATGACTCCTCGAGGGCCTGGCATCTTGAGCTTGAGGTATGCGTAGTGCAGCACCGCGTTGAACTTTGCAAACGCGGTACGTCCGAGCAGGGCATGATAGCCGCTGCGGAACGGAACTATGTCGAAGATTAACTCCTCGCTTCGGAAGTTATCCGGGGATCCGAAGACCACTTCTAGTGTAACTGAGCCTGTACAATTGGCTTCTACACCTGGTATGACGCCTTTAAAGGTCGTCTTGGTAGGTTTAATCCTTGAGGGGTCTATGCCCATTTTGCGCACTGTATCCTGATAAAGCAGGTTCAGGATGCCGCCGCCGTCCATCAGGACTCGGGTGAGGTGAAATCCATCGACGATTGGGTCTAAGACCAATGCGGCGAATCTGCCGTGGCGGATGCTGGTGGGGTGGTCCCTTCGGTCAAAAGTGATCGGGCAGAAGGACCATGGATTGAACTTCGGGGCAACTGGCTCCATCGCGTATAGATCCCTGAGTGCACGCTTCCGCTCCCTTTTGGGTATGTGCGTTGCGTATATCATGTTCACCGTCCACACCTGTGGGGGGAAACCCTTCTGTCCTCTATTGTTCGGCGGTCGGGTCTCTTCCTCGTCATCGCTATGCAACCCCTTGTCATTGTTTTCGGCAATTAACTTGCCTGCCTGCTTGAATACCCAACAGTCCTTGTTGGTGTGGTTGGCTGGTTTTTTGGGGGTGCCGTGTATCTGGCATGAGCGGTCGAGTATTCGGTCCAAATTGGACGGACCCAGAGTAGTTCTTTTGAATGGCTTTTTCTGCTGACCAGGTTTAGAGCCTCTAAATCCGGCATTGGCTGCCGTATCCTCACTATTGTCGCCGCTAATGCG
Source organism: Triticum aestivum (assembly GCF_018294505.1). Lineage (NCBI taxonomy): Eukaryota > Viridiplantae > Streptophyta > Magnoliopsida > Poales > Poaceae > Triticum > Triticum aestivum. The sequence continues at coordinate 32,531,018 of NC_057801.1, read as the reverse complement.
GCATTTGTTTTTGTTACGACGCGACCTGCCGCTACGGTCCTTGATATCCGGACTGCCAGAATTTTTGCTGAGGTTGTTGCTGCGTGCTAGCCAGCTGTCCTCACCCGCGCAGAAGCGGGTCATGAGTGATGTGAGGGCTGCCATGGATTTCGGCTTTTCCTGTCCCAGGTGTCGGGCAAGCCACTCGTCGCGGATATTATGCTTGAAGGCTGCGAGGGCCTCCGCATCCGGACAGTCGACGATTTGGTTTTTCTTGGTTAAGAACCGTGTCCAGAATTGTCTGGCTGATTCGTCTGGCTGCTGAATTATGTGGCTTAGGTCATCAGTGTCTGGTGGTCGCACATACGTGCCTTGGAAGTTATCGAGGAATGCGGCTTCCAGGTCTTCCCAACTCCCAATTGACTCTGCTGGCAAGCTGTTAAGCCAATGCCGGGCTGGTCCTTTAAGCTTGAGTGGGAGATATTTGATGGCGTGAAGATCATCACCGCGGGCCATGTGGATGTGAAGGAGATAGTCTTCGATCCAAACCGCGGGGTCTGTTGTGCCATCATAAGATTCAGTATTGACGGGTTTAAACCCTTCGGGGATTTGATGAACCATTACTTCATCTGTGAAACATAGTGGGTGTGCGGCGCCTCTGTACTGGGCGATATCACGACGGAGCTCAAGAGAGCTTTGTCTATTTTGTTCGGCCTGGCCGGACTTACTGTGTCCGGCGCGACGGTTGTCGTCACGTATCGTGGGGCGCCCACGCGATCCATAGATTGATCTTGATTGTCTTGCCCTATCCTCCAATATATCTCGCAAGTCCGGAGCGTTCCCCTCTGGCCTTGTGCTTTTCAAGCGATGCCGGGGTACGGGTCTAGTGAAGGGCCTAGAGGCCTCTCTGTCGCGATCACGGGGTGGTCGGTCAGCCGTATTGTCTCCTGGTGATGCGGGTTCATACGACTCCTCCTCTAATCGGGGGAGCAGCTTGCGTTTAGGGTAGCTTTTGGAGGGGCGTTCGAGCTCATGCTCTTCGGCCGCGAGGACTTCAGTCCATCTGTCGGCTAGCAGATCTTGATCAGCTCTAAGCTGTTGCTGCTTTTTCTTGAGGCTGTTCGCTGTGGCCATAAGCCTGCGTTTAAAACGCTCTTGTTCGACGGGATCCTCAGGCACAACGAATTCATCGTCGTCGAGGCTTGCCTCGTCTCCGGAGGGAGGCATATAATCCTCTACCTCTTCTTCTGCCGCTCTCTCATGAGGGCTGGCGTCTCCGTCCTCCTGCGCTGGATCTTGCTGGAGTGGGTTGTCTTCGGCACTGTCCGGTGTATTATTATCTCCGGTGCCGGAATCTTCATTCTTGCTGTGGCGGGATTTAGAGCGGCGCCACTGACGCCGGCGCTTGGGCTGTTTCTTGGAGGGGTCATCCTCCGCTGTTCCTTCGCCATTCCTATCCTTTGGGATGTCCACCATGTATATGTCATATGATGAGGTGGCTTTCCAGTGCCCTGAAGGCGCTGGTTCTTGGTCGTCTCCGGTGTCGTCATACATACCATTGATGTCTTCGAAGTCGTAATCTAGCATGTTGGTTAGATCGTCGACAGTGGCTACCAAGTGGGTGGTGGGTGGGCTTTGAATTTCTTCGTCGTCCGCATCCCAACCGTCCTGGTCGCAGTCCGGCCAGGGCTCTCCTAATAACGAGAGATACTTTAGCGAACTCAAGATGTCGCCAAAAGGTGAGTGTTGAAAGATGTCCGCTGGGGTGAACTCCATGATCGGCGCCCAATCGGATTCGATCGGAGGGGGCGCGGGAGGTTCGGAGTCCGGCAAGGAGTCCGGCACCTCGGAGTCACGAGCTTCATGAGGGACAAGGTCATTGTTCGGCTCTATCGCCGTAGAGGTTGCAGCCCCCGAGGCGGTGTCTAGCCATCCGTCCTCGATCTGCGCAGCCGGCTCCAAATTGAAGATCGGAGCGGGTTCGAGTGCGGCCTCCAGGGTACTGTCCGGCTGCAGAGCTAAATCATGCTTGCCGTGACAATGCGGCACGCTCGGCTGTGGCTCGAATCCATCGAGGATCAAGTCCCCGCGGATGTCAGCCGTGAAGTTCAAACTTCCAAATCTGACCTGACGGCCAGGGGCGTAGCTTTCGATCTGCTCCAGTTGGCCAAGCGAATTGGCCCGCAGTGCGAAGCCGCCGAATACGAAGATCTGTCCGGGGAGGAAGGTCTCACCCTGGACTGCGTCGTTGATGATGATCGAAGAAGCCATCGAGCCTATCGGTGACGGCACAGAGGAACTCTCAATGAAAGCACCCATGTCGGTGTCAAAACCGGCGGATCTCGGGTAGGGGGTCCCGAACTGTGCGTCTAGGCGGATGGTAATAGGAGACAAGGGACACGATGTTTTACCCAGGTTCGGTACCTCTTGATGGAGGTAAAACCCTACGTCCTGCTTGATTAATATTGATGATGTGTATTACAAGAGTGGATCTACCACGAGATCAAGGAGGCTAAACCCTAGAAGCTAGCCTATGGTATGATTGTTGTTCGTCCTACGGACTAAAGCCATCCGGTTTATATAGACACCGGAGAGGGCTAGGGTTACACAGAGTCGGTTACAATGGTAGGAGATCTACATATCCGTATCGCCAAGCTTGCCTTCCACGCCAAGGAAAGTCCCATCCGGACACGGGACGAAGTCTTCAATCTTGTATCTTCATAGTCTTGGAGTCCGACCGATGATGATAGTTCGGCTATCCGGACACCCCCTAGTCCGGAACTCCCTCAGCCGGGTTAAGCATCATCTTGTAAACCCTGAGGTTATCAAAGGTCTCCTTCAAGTCATCTATCAACGTCTCCTCCTTCTTGGACTTTACCACAATATCATCCACATAAGCATGAACGTTGCGCCCAATCTGATTATGAAGGCAGTTCTGTACACAGCACTGATAAGTCGCCTGGGCACTTTTGAGCCCAAAAGGTATAGACACATAGCAGAAGGCTCCAAAGGGAGTTATAAATGTTGTTTTCTCCTGGTTCTTAACCGCCATCATGATCTGATGATAACCCGAATAAGCATCCAGAAAACTCAAACGCTCACAACCCGCCGTAGCATCAATGATTTGATCAATACGAGGGAGAGCAAAAGGATCAGCTGGACACACCTTGTTCAAATCTGTGTAGTCCACACACATACGCCAAGTGTCGTTCTTCTTCAGTACCAGCACCGGATTAGCTAACCACTCTGGATGAAAAACTTCAATGATGAACCCTGCTGCCAAGAGCCGGGCTACTTCCTCACCAATGGCCTTGCGCCTCTCTTCATTGAACCGGCGAAGAAACTGTCTGACCGGTTTAAACTTGGGATCAACATTAAGGGTGTGCTCAACGAGTTCCCTCGGTACACCTGGCATGTCAGAAGGCTTCCATGCGAAGATATCCCGATTCTCACGGATGAAATCGATGATCGCGCTTTCCTATTTCGGATCCAGATTGGCACTGACAATAAACTGCTTGGATGAATCGCCAGGCACAAAGTCAACCAACTTGGTCTCATTAGCCGATTTAAACTTCAAGGCCGGGTCATGCTCCGTAGTGGGTTTTTTCAAAGAAGTCATATCGGCCGGATCAACATTGTCCTTATAGAATTTTAACTCCTCCATTGAACAAACCGACTCAGGATAAGCCGCATTACCTTCCTCGCACTCCAAAGCGATCTTACGGCTTCCATGCATTGTGATAGTCCCCTTATGACCCGGCATTTTGAGCTGCAGAGAAACATAACACGGCCTTTCCATGAACTTAGCCGGCCGGCCAAATAGGGCATGGTACGGGCTTTGGATTTTCACCACTTCAAAAGTCAATGTCTCTGATCTCGAGTCATGATCATCTCCAAAAGCAACCTCCAGGGCTATCTTACCAACCGGATAAGCTGATTTGCCAGGCACCACCCCATGGAAAACGGTGTTTGACGGTTTAAGATTCTTATCTGTTAACCCCATACGAAGGAAGGTGTCGTAATACAAGATGTTGATACTGCTCCCTCCATCCATGAGCACTTTAGTGAACTTATAACCTCCAACCTGAGGCGCTACCACCAACGCCAGATGACCCGGATTTTCAACCCGGGGCGGGTGATCCTCTCGACTCCACATAATAGGTTGTTCAGACCAGCGTAAGTAACGGGGCACCGCCGGTTCAACAGAATTTACTGCCCTCTTATGAAGTTTCTGATCTCGCCTGCACAGGCTAGTGGTGAAAACATGGTACTACCCACCATTTAATTGCTTTGGGTGACTCTGATAGCTCGATTGTTCTTGTTGCTGATCCCCCAGTTGATTGCCTCCACCTTGGTTGCCCCGATTACTTTGATGCTATGTACGCTTTGATTACCCTGGAATCCTGAACCGGAATTGCCTCCACCATAACCCGGCCCGTAGGACCCGGACCTGAACCGCCAGACGATCCATGATCATTCCGGAAAAAATCTGAATTTTTGAACTCTCGCATGATATAACAGTCTTTCTAGAGGTGCGTGGCCGGTTTGTCCTGTGATCCGTGCTTTGGGCCAGGCTGGTTCAACAGGTAATTCAAGCGCTCCGGATTGGGACTTGGCCCTGCTCCTCGTGGGGGCGGTTTACCCTTACGACGCTAACCATTACCCTGCGTACTGGTGTTAGCCACAAAATCTGAATTACCGTCTGCTTTACGCTTACCATTGTTACTATGACCCGCTTGGTTATGCTGCGGTCCCTTCACACCATCGTTCTTCCTTCCTTTCTCCGGCTTCTCATCATCAGACTCAGGATGCTTAGTATTATCAGAATCGACATACTTCACCAAAGCTGCCATAAGTGTTCCCATGTCATTGCAATGACGCTTGAGTCATCCCAACTTCAACTTCAACGACTGAAACCGGCAATTGCCCTCTAGCGTTATGATTGCCGAATAAACATTGATGCGGTCCGACGAATGTAGGATTTCCGAAACCCGGTGCACCCAATGAGTCGTTGATTCTCCTTCTCCTTGGACTCAAGTGGCCAGATCCACAATTGACTTAGGTTGCTTGCACGTGTCTTTGAAATTTGCTATAAACCGGGCTTTCAACTCGGCCCATGAACCGACGGAATTAACCGGCAGACTCTTTAGCCAAGTGCGAGCCGTTCCATCCAGCATCATGGTGAAATACTTCGCACATGCCGCTTCATCCACATCTAGCATCTCCATTGCCATCTCATAACTCTCAACCCACGACTCGGGAGGTAAATCGGCGGTGTAATTAGGCACCTTACGTGGACCCTTGAAATCTTTGGGCAGCCGCATATTACACAAAGCCGGGATGACACAGGGCACTCCCCAAGAACTGAAAGTAGGACCTGGTTCCACGGAAGCCGTTGGACAAACCGGAGTGAGCTGATAGTCCTATGTTGCTTCTCGACGCGCTCTTCTGTTGTCCACCACCTGCCGAGCATTTGCCCCACCACACGCATATAGGACCTCGAGGGGCATCACAGTTTCGCGCACTTCTTGACACAGCCGGTTCATCGATGTGTCGGTTGTAACTCCGACTCGGGCGCAGAGTTGAATGAAGTCTGTCTCGGCTATATGAATAGGCTTGCTGCTGTACCATAGCCGTTTGAAGAAGATCCCTAGCGCGCCGCGTCTCCACCGCCGCTGGGGACTCACCCTCCATTGGGATAGCAGCCAACCGCGATGCCACAGCGATCATGTTATCCAAAGGGCTGGAGAAGTGACCCGGCGATGCTGGCATATACTGAGGCGGTTCATGGGTTCGTCGAGGTGGGTCAGTTACTCATGCTGATCCGGCGCTCCTGCTCCTGGTGCTTCAATCCGGTTTATTGCTTCCGGATTACTGGTTCCTGCTCCTGGTGTGCCGAAGAGACTCATTGTTTCGTAAACCGGCGGCAATCGAGATCGATGCCTTCTTCTCAACACGTCGTTTGAAGCGTTCTGATCCAACAGGAGACGGTAATTCTCTGCTTGAATCCGTTGTGCCTGTGCATCTAAAGCGGCTCGCTCCTCAGCCATCCTGGTTTCCTCCGCTGCTAAGTCCTCCTTGGCCTAAGTTATCTGATCCTGCAGCTTAGCAACCTCCGCATTATGCTGCTCTTGGGTGCCTGGGGTAACCTGTGCGGTCAGTAATGGCTTCCAGGCATCCAATAAACCGGACAAAACTTGGGCCGGCCGGCGCGCGGGGCCTCTTGCCCCAGCTGCCGATCCGAAAATCATTGCCGCCGCAGTTGAAGACTGCAATGTGGGCTACGTACCAGCCATGAAAATCGCAACCCGGTTCGGCGGTTCAAAGGGGTCCGGAATACTCTTGCCGTCAGAGTAGCCCCCAAATTGGCCATCTTGCAGCTGGTACATTGACTCGGTCTCCCCGGTGGATGACTCGTCATCTGAATAAACGGCGGTCTCACCATCGGACGCCGGTTCAAGTTCCGCAACATTGATGAATCCTACGAATGCACGCTTCATGGCAGGCTGAATCCGGGCAGGACTTGCACGCTGAGCCGTCTCGACGAGGTCGGTGCAGATGTCCGGCTTAGGGCCTGGTTCGCCGATCTTGCCGATGAAGACGTGAATTCCGCCAAAGGGGACCCGGTACTGTAAGTGCATCTAGTGCCACCCTTAGTTGGTTTTGAAGTACTGACGACAAACCTGGTTGAGGGACTAATGTGTTTGTGAGAATTGCAGGATAACACAGGTAATAGTCCCTCATTGATTCGGTTTACCTACCGGAGATGACCCCTAAAAATGTGTGAAGACATTGAAGATAATGGTGGTCTGTGAAGCTATTCACGTTGAAGACTATGACATGAGAAGACATTGAGTGAAGACTATGGAGCACGAAGACTTAGTTGTTTCGTTGTTTCCTTTTCTTCTTTGTTGAGTCATAGGAACCACCGCACTGTTAAGTGGGGTCCAAGTGAACAAAGTCAGAGTGACTGAAGTGACGCTCAACCAAATCCTATGTCTTCGAGCGAAGACAATGAGAGAAATCTTATCCAGAGTCAGATGAGTCGGCTTTACTTGTAGCCCAAGTCAAGCTGCCGCATGTGTTTGAAATCTGACCGTTGCAACACGTGTCAGTTCCTTAGTGACCCAGGGTCATTTTGGACAAATCAGGTCAGGTTGCCCAGCGGCTATAAATAGCCCACCCCCTACACCATAAATTGGTGGCTGCTCAGAGTTAGTATACGGCTTTTGTCGTTTGAGAGCAACCCACCTCCAAAGCTTTTGAGAGAGAATCCTTGCGAGGAGAAAGCCCAAACCACCCAGAGCCCAAAGAGTGTTTGGCATCATTGAAGTCTTTCTGTCCACGTGATCTGAAGACTTATTGCACTTGAGGACTGTGAATCCTCCAGCCGGTTAGGCGTCACGTTCTGAGCATCCAAGAGTCATTGTGGGTTGCCGGTGAATGAAGTATGTGAAGGTTTGGGCGTCTACCTTGAAGACTTACCAGAGTGATTGGGCGGGGACTGAGAGTCCTTAGCTCAAGGGGAATAAGGTGAAGATGCAGTCTTCTGAGTTAAATCTCAGCCTCCCTAACCAGACGTACGGTTGTCACAACAACTGGAACTGGTCGAACAAACCCCTGTCCTCCTGAAGTCACTTGTTCTATCTCTCACTTATCTTTACTTACAGTTTGTCTTCATGAAGTCATTGCCTGCTTGCATTATCTGTTTGACTTCACTATGTGACTACTTGTCCTGATTGGCTTCATACTATCTTCTATCCTAATCTTTACTACCTAGCTGCTAATAGTCTTTGTGCTTTCACTTTATTGAATACTTGACTATGGCTTGTCTAGTGTAGTCTACCTTCCGTTGCATACGAATAGTGTCGTTTATGTTGTTTGTCTTCGAAACTCCCAAGTTTTGAAGACTTTCATAAAAAACGCCTATTCACCCCCCTCTAGTCGATAACTAGCCCTTTCAATTGGTATCAGAGCAAGGTACCCCCTTGTTCTGTGTGATTCGGTTTAACCACCTGGAGTTTTAGATATGTCGACTGTAGGGATAATCAAAGTCTCCGCTGCGTGCCCCATCTTCGATGGCACTGAATATCCCTACTGGAAGAATAGGATGCGCATGCATCTTGAAGCCATTGATGTTGATCTGTGGTATGTTGTCAAGAATGGCGTTCCCAAGACTGGTGAAGGTGTCACCCCTGCTGATGTCAAGAAGTTCATTGAACTGGACTCTACAGCCAAGAACATCATTTGTGGTCATCTGACCAAAGGGCAGTATGGCCATGTGAGCGCTCTGGAAACGTCGAAGCTAGTCTGGGACTGGCTCTCCAAAGTCAATGAAGGCATCTCAACTCAGCGAGATCAACGAATCAGTACTCTCCACAACCTCTTCAACCGCTTCAAGAGACAAGACAATGAGAATGTCCAGCTCACATTTGATCGTCTCACTGATATCACAAATGAGCTCCAAACACTCGGTGCAACTGATATTACGAAGCATGAAATAGTGAAGACACTGCTGAGATCTCTTGACAGCTCATTTGACACCTTAGTCCTGATGATACAAGAACGTCCTGATTTCAAGACACTTGATCCGTCAGACATACTTGAGAGGCTTAACACACATGAGTACCGGCTATCTGAGAAACGAGATATCTATGGCCCCAACTATGGTCGAACTCGGGCTTTGAAGGCAAAGGCTGCCGCTTCCCCATCTGAAGAAGAATCTGCCTGCAGTTCCGGTGATCCTGAAGACATTGGAAAGGAGCTTGCTATGATTGTGAAGAAGTTCTAGAAATTCACAAAGAAGAAAGCTTCAGAAAATCTTCACGATCCAGCTCAAGGAATGATGAAGCTTCCACCCATGATAGCAAGAAAAGAACCTGTCACAAGTGCAAGAAACCTGGTCACTACATCTCTGAATGTCCACAGTGGGACAATGAGAAGAAGAATAAGAAGAAGAGCAAAGAATATGATTCTGATGACAAGAAGAAGAAGAAATACTCAAAGTCTTCTTCCAAATCTTCTTCCAAGTCTTCATCACACAAGAAGAGCTCATCACGCAAGGCACGTGATTTTGTTGGCAAGGAGATGGATTCAGAGGAGGAGTCTGCTTCTGAGGAGGCGGTGGTGGAGTTTGAGGAGGAGTCCGACTCTGGGGTCGCAAGTCTGGCTCTAGATACCACTTACGTCGCCAAGTCCATCTTCAACACTGAAGATAATGGCTCCGTCACCAACGCTAATGACGAGAACGACTCAGCTCCCACCTACTGCTTCATGGCACGTGGTGCGAAGGTAAACTCACGTGATGCTTACTTTCAAACCTCAAGTGAAGATGACTCTGATGGTGAATCCAAACCTAGCTACAAAAAACTTGCTAAAATTGCAACCGAACAACAGAAAGCTATGGAACATATTCAAAATATTTTAGACAAAAGCGATGACCTGTTGGACGCGGAAATGACTAAAACTCAGTCCTTAATTGAAGACATAAAAAATCTTCATGTTAAGTACTAGGAACTTGAAGGTCGAATGAAACGCTCTCAACCTCTCATGAAAAGCTCTCCTATGATTATCTTCAAAGGAAGCAGGAGCTTGAGAAATTGAGATCGGATCATGAAGATCTTCAAAAAGAAAACGAGTCACTCCGCGCTCAACAGATCAATCCCGCTCGGGAAGGATTTGAAACACCATGTTTAAAATGCATTGAGTGTGATAACGCTGCCTCTATTACTGAATGTTCTACTGCTACTACTGTTGAATTATCTTCAACTGCTGATGTGGTAACTAACCCCTCTGTTGAGGATACCACTACTATTGCTGATGAGAATGCTAGGTTGAAGACACTGCTTGAGACAGGGATGTACAAAAGTCTCAAAGGGCATCAGACATTATGTGATGTCCTCCAAAAGCAGATTCTGAACCAAAACCCTAGAAAAGAGGGTGTTGGGTTCGAGAGAAAAATGAATGTTGATGGGTCATACTGGAAGCCTGAGCAGTACCCCAAAACCACCTGGGTTGCTGCAAAGGAACCTTTAGTAGATCCATCCACCTTATCTGGCTTCACTTGTGCTAATCCTATTATCATTGATGAATCCTTTGATGCAAACTCTAAATTGTTTAAGAATCAGAATGGCGAAGTGTTTGCCAGGTATATTGGTACTAACTGCAGGAATGGGCCACCTATGAAGAAGATATGGGTACCCAAAAGTTGTCTTGAGAATCTTCCAGTGAATGTCATCATGACACCACCTGTGAAGAAGACAAACCCCATACCAAAGGCTTCATATGGTCCAAAAGCTTCATACAAACTGAGGACTCATCCGAGTCACCCTATCGTCAATGTTTTACAGGGAAATCATACTCAGACCCATGAATATGAGCATGTTTCATCAAACCGCTATGTTCATAGAACTAAGAACTTTTCTACTTATTCTTATGAGTATTATTCACCCCCTGCAAGGCTATTTACTAGGGCTCTGAAGCCTAAGTTCTCAGATGCTGCCCTTAGACTCATAGCTTATAAGCCACCCCTGAAAATGTGGGTGGTTAAGAAAACCTAACTCTCTTTTACAGGAAAAGGTCTCCAGCCAAAAATCAAAGGCGTCCAAAACTAATGCTGGAGATCTTAAAAATCTTGTAGGGCCCAAGATAAAATGCCCGAATGGTCTTACTATGTATTTTGCTCCAGATTTTCTTGACACTCATCCAATTTATCCTAACCAAGACCTGAATTTTCATGTTCCACTTGTTTGTCAAATGTTTATGCTTCACAACTTGCTTGGTGAAGCCTATCCCCCAAATTGCACTGTAGGCTACGACACCTCGTGCTTCAGAATGGATTATGGACAGTGGATGCACTAATCATATGACTGGCGATCAAAGTCTTCTGATGGATTCAACGCTATGTCCATCAGACAAGAGTCACATCACATTTGCTGACACTGGTAAAAGCAAGGTATTGGGTCTAGGTAGAATTGCAATATCAAGGGATCATCACATGGATAAAGTGATGCTTGTTGAATCCCTTGGTTCCAACTTAATGTCTGTCTCAATGCTTTGTGACTTAAACATGATTGTGCTATTTGGAAAATATCGCTGCCTTGTACTGATGGAATCTGACAAGTCTCTAGTCTTTGAAGGGTATTGAAAAGATGATCTGTATATGGTAGATATCTCAGCAGGACCGCAGATGGCCGTATGTCTTCTAGCAAAAGCTTCAGAATGCTGGCTTTGGCATCGAAGGCTAGGGCATGCTGGCATGAGGAACTTGCACACTCTCGCTAAGAAGAAGCATGTCATGGGCATCGAAGGCGTCAAGTTCAAGAAGGATCATCTGTGTGGTGCCTGCGAAGCCGGGAAGATGAAAAGAGCCAAGCATCCCTCGAAGACAATCATGACTACATCTCAACCCTTCGAGCTGCTGCACATGGACTTATTTGGCCCTACTCACTACTCTACTCTCAATGCTACTGCTTGCCTCTATGGCTTCGTTATTGTTGATGATTACTCTCGATATACTTGGGTGCATATAATCCTCTACAAGACTGAAGTGCAGTATGTCTTCAGACGCTTTGCCAACCGTGCCATGACGAACTATGGCATCAAGATCAAGCACATCAGAAGCGACAACGTGTAAGTGTATCTAGTGCCACCCCTAGTTCGTTTTGGAGCATTGACGACAAAGTTGGTTGAGGGACTAATGCGTTTGTGAGAATTGCAGGATAACGCAGGTAGTGTCCCTCATTGATTCGGTTTACCTACCGGAGATGACCCCTAAAAATGTATGAAGACACTGACGACAATGGTGGTATGTGAAGATATTCATATTGAAGACTATGACATGAGAAGACATTGAGTGAAGACTATGGACTGCAAAGACTGTGTTGTTTTGTTGTTTCCTTTTTCTTCTTTGTTGAGTCATAGGAACCACCGTACTGTTAAGTGGGGTCCAAGTGAACAAAGTCAGAATGACTGAAGTGATGCTCAACCAAAATCCTATGTCTTTGAGCGAAGACAATGAGAGCAAATCTTATCCAGAGCTGGATGGGTCAGCTTTGCTTGTAGCCCAAGTAAAGTTGTCGTGTGTGTTTGAAATCTGACCGTTGGAACACGTGTCAGTTCCTTAGTGACCCAGGGTCATTTCGGACATATCAGGTCGGGTTGCCTTGTGGCTATAAATAGCCCACCCCCTACACCATAAATTGGTGGCTGCTCAGAGTTAGTGCACGGCTTTTGTCATTTGAGAGCAACCCACCTCGAAGCCTTTGAGAGAGAGAAATCCTTGCGAGGACAAAGCCCAAACACCCAGAGCCAAAGAGTGTTAGGCATCACTGAAGTCTTTCTGTCTGTGTGACCTAAAGACTTATTACACTTGAGGACTGTGAATCCTCCAGCCGGTTAGGCGTCGCGTTCTGAGCATCCAAGAGTCATTGTGGATCGCCGGTGAACGAAGTCTGTGAAGGTTCAGAAGTCTACCTTGAAGACTTACCAGAGTGATTGGGCGAGGACTGGGTGTCCTTAGCTCAAGGGGAATAAGGTGAAGACACAGTCTTCTGAGTCGAATCTCAGCCTCCCTAACCAGACGCACAGTTGTCACACCAACTGGAACTGGTCCAACAAATCCTGTGTCTTCAACAAGTGACTGGTTCTACCCTCTCCCTCCCTTTACTTAGTGTTTGTCTTCGTGAAGTCATTGCCTATTTGACTTCATTGCTTGACTACTATCGTTTGTTGGCTTCATACTATCTTCCATCCTGATCCTTACTACCAAGCTGCTATTAGTCTTTGTACTTTCACATTATTGCATACTTGACTATGGCTTGCTTGTTGTAGTTTATCTTCCGCTGCATATCAATTAGGTCATTGCTATTGTTTGTCTTCGAAACTTCCACGTTTTGAAGACTTTCGTAAAAATCGCCTATTCACCCCCCTCTAGTCGATAACTAGCACTTTCAATTGGTATCAGAGCAAGGTACTCCCTTGTTCTGTGTGATTCGGTTTAACCACCTGGAGTTTAGCTATATCAACTGCAGGGATAATCAATGTCTCCGCTGCTTGCCCCGTGTTCGATGGAACTGAATATCCCTACTGGAAGAATAAGATGCGCATGCATCTTGAAGCCATTGATGTCGACCTCTGGTATGTTGTCAAGAACGGCGTTCCCAAAACTGGTGAAGGTGTCACCCCCACTGATGTCAAGAAGTTCATTCAACTGGACTCTACTGCAAAGAACATCATCTGTGGTCATCTGACCAAAGGACAGTATGGCCGTGTGAGTGCTCTGGAAACGTCGAAGCTAGTCTGGGACTGGCTATCCAAGGTCAACGAAGGCGTCTCAACCCAGAGAGATCAAAGGATCAGTGTTCTTCGCAATCTCTTCAACCGCTTCAAGAGAAACGACAATGAAAATGTCCAGCTCACATTTGATCGTCTCACGGACATCACAAATGAGCTTCAGGCTCTCGGTGCCACTGAGATTACCAAGCATGAAATCGTCAAGACACTACTGAGATCACTTGACAGCTCCTTTGACACCCTTGCCCTCATGATAGAAGAACGCCCTGACTTCAAGACACTCGATCCATCTGATATACTTGAGAGGCTCAACACACATGAGTTCCAGCTTTCTGAGAAAAGAGATATCTATGGTCCCAACTATGGCCGAACTCGCGCTTTGAAGGCAAAAGTTGTTTCCTCATCTGAAGAAGAATCTGACTGCGGTTCTGATGATCCTGAAGACATTGGAAAGGAACTTGCTATACTTGTGAAAAAGTTCCAGAAGTTCACCAAGAAGAAAGGCTTCAGAAAGTCTTCACGATCTAGCTCAAGAAATGATGAAGCTTCCACTCATGACCACAAGAAGAGAACATGTCACAAGTGCAAGAAACCTGGACACTATATCTCTTAGTGTCCACAGTGGGACAATGAGAAGAAGAAGAAGAAGAAGAAGAGCAAGGAATATGATTCTAATGACAACAAGAAGAAGAAATCTTCAAAGTCTTCTTCCAAGTCCTCATCAAGGTCTTCATCTCATAAGAAGAGCTCATCTAGCAAGGCTCGTGCTTTTGTTGGCAAGGAAATGGATTCAGAGGAGGAGTCTGCTTCTGAGGAGGCGGAGGTGGAGTCTGAAGAGGAGTCCGACCCTGGCGTTGCAAGTCTGGCTCTATCCACAGCCTATGTTGCCAAGTCCATCTTCAACACTGAAGACAATGATTCCCACACCAACGCTGAAGCTGATGACAAGGACGACCATGCTCCCACTTACTGCTTCATGGCACATGGTGCCAAGGTAAAATCATGTGATGCTTACTTCCAAACATCAAGTGAAGATGACTCTGATTGTGAATCCAAACCCAGCTACAAAACACTTGCTAAAATTGCAACTGAACAACAAAAAGCTATGGAACATACTCAAAAACTGTTAGACAAAAGCGATGACCCGTTGGACGCGGAAATGACACGTTCACAGTCCTTAGTTGAAGACATAAAAAATCTTCATGCTAAGTACCAAGAACTTGAAAGTCTTCATGAAACGCTCTCAACCACTCATGAAAAGCTCTCCTATGATTATCTTCAAAGGAAGCAAGAGCTTGAGAAATTGAAAGCGGCTCATGAAGATCTTCAAAAAGAGAATGAGTCACTTCGCGCTCAACAGATCAGTTCCGCTCAGGATGGATTTGAACCACCATGTCTAAAATGCATTGAGCGTGATAACGCTACCTCTGTTGCTGAATGTTCCACTGCTGCTACTGTTGCATTGTCTTCAACTACTGATGTGGTAACTAACCCCTCTGCGGAGGATACCACTACTATTGCTGATGAAAATGCTAGGTTGAAGACATTGCTTGAAACAGGGATGTATAAAAGTCTGAAAGGACATCAGACACTTTGTGATGTCCTCAAAAAGCAGATTCTGAACTAAAACCCTAGGAAAGAGGGTGTTGGGTTCGAAAGGAAAATGAATGTTGATGGTTCCTACTGGAAGCCTGAGCAGTATCCCAAAACCACATGGGTTCCTGCAAAGGAACCTTCAGTAGATCCATCCACCTCATCTGGTTTCACTTGCACTAACCCTATCATCATTGATGAATCCTTTGATGCAAACTATAAACTGTTCAAGAATCAGAATGGTGAAGTGTTTGCCAGGTATATTGGTACTAACTGCAAGAATGGACCACCTATGAAGAAGATCTGGGTACCTAAGCAGTGCATTGAGAATCTTCCTGTGAATGTCATCATGACACCACCAAGGAAGAAGACAAACCCCAGACCTAAGGCTTCATATGGCCCAAAGGCTTCATACAGATACATGACTCACCTGAGTCACCCTAACGCCAATGTTTTGCAGGGAAATCATACTCAAACTTATGAATATGAGCGTGTGTCTTCAAACCGCTATGTTCATAGAACTAAGAACTTTTCTGCTTATTCACATGAGTATCATTCATCTCCTGCAAGGCTATTTGCTAGGGCTTCAAAGCCGAAGTTCTCAGATGCTGCACTTAGACTCATTGCTTCTAAGCCATCCCTGAAGATGTGGGTGGTGAAGAAGAATTAAATTTCTTTTGCAGAATAGGGTCTCCAGCCTGAAATCAAAGGCGTCCGATGCTACTATTGGGGACCTAAAACACATTAAAGGACGCATGATAAAATGATCTTACTATGTGTTTCACATCTGAATCACTTACCAGTCATACTATGTGTCCTAACCTTGACCTAAGCTGTGATAATCCTTGTGTGCGTCAAATGCTTATGCTTCACAACACTCTTTGTGAAGCCTATCCTCCTAACTGAACTGTAGGGTATGACACCAAAAGCTTCAGAATGGATTATGGACAGCAGATGCACTAATCATATGACTGGTGATCGAAGTCTTCTCATGGACTCAACCTTACGTCCATCAGACAAGAGTCACATCACATTTGCTGACACTGGTAAAAGCAAGGTATTGGGTCTAGGTAGAGTTGCAATCTCAAAGGATCAACACATGGATAAAGTGATGCTTGTTGAATCCCTTGGTTTCAACTTAATGTCTGTCTCAATGCTTTGTGACCTGAACATGATTGTGCTATTCAGAAAATATCGTTGCCTTGTACTAATGGAATCTGACAAGTCTCTAGTCTTTGAAGGGTATCAAAAAGATGATCTATACATGGTAGATTTCTCAGCAGGTCCACAAATTGCCGTATGTCTTCTTGCAAAAGCTTCAGAATGCTGGCTCTGGCATCGGAGGCTGGGTCATGCTGGCATGAGGAACTTACACACACTCTTCAAGAAGAAGCATGTCATAGGCATCGAGGGTGTCAAGTTCAAGAAGGATCATTTGTGTGGTGCCTGCGAAGCTGGAAAGATGACTAGGGCAAAGCACCCCTCGAAGACAATCATGACTACATCTCAACCCTTCGAGCTGTTACACATGGACTTATTTGGCCCTACTCACTACTCCACCCTCACAACAACTGCTTGTCTCTATGGCTTCGTCATTGTTGATGACTACTCAAGATATACATGGGTGCACATAATTCTCTACAAGACTGAAGTGCAAGATGTCTTCAGACGCTTCGCCAATCGAGCAATGAACAATTATGGCGTGAAGATCAAGCATATCAGAAGTGACAACGGCACTGAGTTCAAGAACACCGGACTTGATCTTTACCTGGATACAATGGGAATCACTCATGAGTTTTATGCTCCATACACACCTCAGCAAAATGGCATCGTAGAGCGCAAGATCAGAACCCTCATTGAGATGGCTTGAACAATGCTCGACGAGTACAAGACACCAAGAAAGTTCTGGCCTGAAGCTATTAATACAACATGCCACATCATCAACCGTGTTTACATCCATAAGCTTCTGAACAAAACATCCTATGAGCTCCTTACTGGCAAGAAGCCAAATGTCAGCTACTTCAGAGTATTTGGAGCTAGGTGCTGGATCAAGGATCCCCATCACAAGTCAAAATTTGCACCTAAAGCTCACGAAGGCTTCATGCTTGGCTACGGAAAGGATTCGCACTCTTACAGATTCTTCAACCTCTATCTCTACAAAATCGTCGAAACTGTGGACGTGCGATTTGATGAAACCAATGGTTCACAAAGAGAGCTCCTGCCAAGTACACTAGATGAAGCTCCACCCAACGAATCTATCAAGCTGATGGTGAACTGTTTGTGTGCCAAATATATGTGGATGACATTATCTTCGGATGCACCAACCAGAAGTATAGTGATGAATTTGGATACATGATGCAAGAGCAATATCAGATGTCCATGATGGGTGAGCTGAAATTCTTCCTTGGTCTTCAAATTCGTCAGCAAAGGAATGGCATCTTCATATCTCAAGAAAAATACCTCAAAGATTGTCTGAAGAAGTTTGGAATGGAAGACTGCAAAGGTTACACGACGCCAATGCCAGCCAAACACCATCTTGGTCCCGATGACAATGGTAAAGAGTTCGATCAAAAGGTATACCGCTCCATGATTGGTTCTTTACTTTATCTATGTGCATCTAGGCCAGATATTATGCTTAGTGTTTGCATGTGTGCTCGATTCCAAGCGGCACTAAAGGAATCGCATCACTTAGCTGTGAAGCGAATTCTTCGATATTTGGCTTACACCCCAACACTCGGATTATGGTATCCAAAGGGCTCAAAATTTGATTTGGTTGGTTTCTCGGATGCTGATTATGCTGGTGACAAGGTGGATCGCAAGTCTACACCAGACACATGTCACTTTCTGGGACGATCACTTGTCTGTTGGTCTTCAAAGAAGCAGAACTGTGTATCACTCTCAACTGCTGAATCTGAATACATTGCTGCTGGATCTTGTTGCGCTCAGCTTCTATGGATGAAGCAAACTCTCAAGGACTATGGCATCAATCTGAAACAAGTACCTCTTTTCCGCGACAACGAAAGCGCCATCAAGATTGCCAACAATCCAGTCCAGCACTCGAAGACAAAGCACATTGAAATTCGTCATCACTTTCTCAGAGATCATGTCATGAAGAAAGATATTGACATCATTCACGTCAACACTGAAGAGCAACTGGCAGATATCTTCACAAAGCCCATGGATGAGAAAAGGTTTTGCAAGTTACGGTGTGAGCTAAATATCTTGGAATCCTCAAATGTCCTGTGATCAGGCACACATCCTAACACTTATGCATGTTGATGACTTAGATGTGCAACACACGAAGTAAAGTATATCTTCAATTGATGAAGACTTACATTCTGAGTGTGAATACACTAACGTGGAATTTGACTTCGGAGCGCCACGATAATTGTGCGTCGTGTCTGGGTCTAATACTTCCTATACGGTGGGTAACGCCACCACCAAATTTCTCTATTTGAAGTGTTTCACTCATGGCGTTACTTTTGCAATGTCTTCGCATTTTGTTTGTCTTCAATTTCAATTTATCTTCAGGATTCTCTTCACTATGATGATTTGATTGCTTTCTGATATATATATATATATATATATATATATACACTAGTGTTCAGTCCTCTACAACATTCACTTATAGCTATGTCTTCCTAGTTGAATCTTTTGAACTAAGTGAATGTGATCGGACCCTAATCTCTCTGTGCTTTCTATCTCAAACTCTAACTGTCCAAAACATATGCATTCTATTGAAACTGTCGAATGTCTTCTCTGCGTCCCAGTCAGCACAAGACACAGAGACAAACATTAAGTCTGTTTTAAATGATTCGTCTTTATTGTATGAAATCCGGAGAAGCCGGAACAACCATCCGACATGCCTGGCGGGCGTGGGAACGTGGGACAACTCTGAGTATGTTGCATGCTTGCCACGTGCCCCTCAGATGTGAACCGCCAAGGGCACCTGCATAATTGCGCTGTGCCGCACACTTCCTTATAAATACATGTCCCCTGCCGTAAAGAAAACCTTCTTCCACCTCTCCACCTCGTCAAAACCCTAGCGCCACCGCTAGCTCTCGACGACGCCGGCGACGAAGCGCTTAGCTGCCGCGACTTCTCCAACGCTGTCCTCACGCCGGCCACGAACATCGTCCTCTCCGCCGCCGCCGTAGGTGTCCTCCGTCACCAAGTTAGGGCACGATGGATTGAACTGCTCGGTCTCCTATTCATCCCATCTAGCAGTTCTTCGTGTGGTAAATATAACTCTATTTTTACCGTCTTTTTGATCCTCAAAGATTCATCCTATTTACCAAAATTGGTTTCTGCCTATACAATGTTAGATCTATTCTGTCTGCATCTCATAATGCCTAGTATATTCACTTAAGCTTCATATCTAGTTAGATTCCTCACTTGTACTTATTCACGGATTCGTACAAATCTGGAACCAACTCTCAACATATAAGTGAATGTCTTCGCATCATGAGGTCAATGTCTTCAAACTGATTTATATTCAAAATCTTCTGAGAATGCATATGACCTCTTCCCCTTCCTTCGCATCTCTAATGCTGTCACAGGTACATGTCCGTGGGAGAATCCCTTGGTTCTCATAGTCTGCATTCGTTTGCAGAATTCTTACAGCATCACATTAACTCTCCCAAAGCCAGTTCCTGTTTATCCAGCAAGCGAAAGCCCTTGAATCCTCTGAAAGTATTGAAACCATTCAGTTTGAAGTTCATGGCTGCAGAGAAATCAGTAAGGAAGGGTGGCAGACAGCATCATGGAGGAACATCAAAAGATCTGCCTGATGACCTTGCAGAGCTTTACAAGACAGATCCTGAAGAGGATTATAATCAGCGCAAGACACGAATCCAATGGATTCGACGATATTGGGCTGAACAATGGTTCAAATACAAGTTTGTGACCCAGGAATACGCTGAAAAGAATGCTATCAAAAGTCCTTGGGGTGATATTCTCTATCGAGGCCTTCCAGCCAAGAACAGAGCTGAAGCTATTGCACATGGTTTCTATCCTTGTATGGTCCGTGGACCTCAGCATGAAATTGCCGACCCAACATCATTGCTCTGGTGTCGTGATGATACTCTCTTCAAGCACAACTTCCAGCATGCAAAGGCTTCTGCCAAAGAAAACAAGAAGTCATTGGGGTTAGACTTCAACCCTGGTCCCTCTGCTCCCCGTGCTGACGGCTCACGTGATGCAGAACCCAATGTCATCGGACCCTTCTCCAACCTTGATGGCCTCATCACTTACATCTTGGTCCAAGGTACCAAAGTGGATCATTCTGATAATGATGCTGACACTGATGAAGCCCGAGCTCCTCCTTCAAAGCTGCAGAAGCTAAAGAAGCCTAAGGCTTCAAGATCAGCTGCTCCTCCAAAAGCTTCACGTACGAAGGCACTGGCCACTGCACCTCCTGAAGACAGTGTGCAGTCTGAAGATCTATCACGTATCTCCAAGAAGACGGAGAAGAAAAAGAAAATCGTCAAGCACACTGATCAAATCTTGACTCCTGCTGCCATTCTGCGAGAAGAGCCCATTGATCTGTCAAGCGATGAAGATCTTGCAGATGATGCACTTGAGCAACTGATCAAGAGCAAGGAAGAAGCAGAGATCTTCAATAATTTGCCTCTCTTTGATGTGGCAATCATCCATAACTTCATTGATGAGTGGTTTGACACCCCAAATCTCAGTTTTGAAGATCTGCAACTTCCCATTGGCCTCAGCGTCTCCTTCAATGGCGCCATTGCTTCTGAGCTAGCTCTTGCTCTGCGCATCGTTGGACTGAAGCACAAGATCGACTATGAGAAAGCTCAGTTCAAGAAGCATGTGGCCAAGCTCAGCGTGCAAGATGTCAAAAACTTCAAGATCGTGCTGCACGAGATCAAAGAAGCCTTTCAAAAGAAGCGTGAAGAAGCTCAAGGCTCTCGTGAGCGTATGAAGAGTCTGGCTGACAAGTGTGTGCTAGCCTACAATGAGGCTGAGAAGCGCAAGTCTCTTGGTCGTCCTGGCATTGACCCAAGAATGGCTGCAAAGAAGAAGAAGTTGTCCACTGACCCATCTGCATCTTCAAGGCAGGAAGAACCTCGCATAGTCTTCCCAAGCAGCATGACTGGCTCGAAGTCAAAGGTCATGTCAACCGCTTCAAGACTAAAGAAGACGAGGGCTGCTGAGGCTGAAGCCAGAAAAAGGAAAAATACAGAAGCCTCTGATGCTGCTCCCTCCAAGAAGAAGCGCAAAACCAAGAAGATCGGGCTGCTCCCACAGAGCCCTTAGTTGTTGAACCTATCTTAGTGGTTCGCCCTGCATCTAAACACCAAGAACGACGGATGATAGTTCATGAGCCTGCTTCCACAGAGGCTTATGAAGTTGAAGACATTCCAGCAGTTGATCCCACCGCTGCTGAAGACATTGGTCACAATGACAATGTTGAAGATGATGAAGTTCTTCCTCAGATCGAACACAACCTGGTATCATCGCCTGTTCTCACGAACAATGAACTCATCAGCATTGGTCGTCCTCTGACGCCAATTGCTCAGGATGCATCATATCACCCACAGCAACAAGACTCCCCGAGTACTCCCCAACAACAACCACAAGTCACACCACCTGTGCAAGAAGAACAAGAAGACTTTGAGGCCCAGCCAACTCCATCTCCAAAGGCGTCGCCAACATTTCGCAGGCTTCGCAAAGGACAAAGGCCACAGGTCCCTCTTTGGAGCATTCCAGAAGGAGAAGTGCACCACTCATCTGTTGCACGTCAAGTGTTTCCAAAAGCCACTCCGACTGTGAATGTCTCCATGTCTGAAGCCCAAGCCGCTGAAGACAATCCAGCTGCATCAGCCGATGAAAATCAAGAATACATATGTGTCCCCACTCCCCCAATACTGAAGAAGTTGTTCCGGATGTGAACGTGCCAGTGCCCGACCCTCCAGCTCATCAAGTGGAGGTTGAAAATCTTGAGGCTGCCACCACCAACACCAATGAAGCCAATGGCGTAGTCATGGTTGAAGCTAATGTGGAGCTTGCACCAACCAATGTGCCCGAAGCCAATGATGCAACTACTCCTGAAGTGTCTGTTGTGCAGCCTGAAGCCTCAGTCATTGCCACTGCTCCTGTTCCGCCACCAAGGCCCTATACTATTGAGCAAGCATACAATAATGGTCAGCTAACCATTGTCCGATGGCCCGTTCTGGTCCCTCCGCCTATTGCTTCTGGTCCTCAGTTTGATTATCATGTTGAGCATAGGCCTCAGGTCCAGAAACCAAAGCCAAGACTGCCAAGGTTCCCAGGAACTGCCAACTCAACAGGGTCCTTCAATGCAAATGGCTTCAAAAGCCACGACACCTTCTTTGACAGTGCAAAGAACCCCTACACAAAGCCAAGAATATCATCTGATCGTTTCTGGAGCTATCAGCAGCAAAGCTATTACTCCTGCGTTCTGTATGATCAAGGGCGCATTTTCCCTCATATGCGTCTCGACACTGAAGTCATTGCTGGACTGCCATGCTTAGAAGAAGCACTTGACTGCTTTCGTGATGCAGGTCTGCTCAGCTTTGTGACAGACAAAGAACATTGGAATGAGGAACTTTTGCTTCAATTCTATGCTACCCTCCACATTCGCGGCTACAACAGGGATATAAAGACATGGGTACTCGAGTGGATGACAGGAAATGTTCATCATGAAGCCAAAGCTCTTGATGTCATTGAGCTTACTGGCCTACCCACTCCCGGATAGTTGTACGAACCTGATTGTCAACTCCACCGCAATGCACTGGAGAGCATCTTCCATAAGCCAGAGCCCAACATGAGCCAGATGTTGAGCATGATGAAGCCTCTGCCATCTGACGCTGAATACCCTAAGGAGTTCTTTGTTGATGACCTTGAGTATCTGCCTCGCACAATATATCACATCATAAGGCGAACTCTATGGCCTGTCAAAGGGCATCCATCAGCGGCCAAACTTGAAGGAGCCATGAAGACATTGGTCTTTTACATCCTCAATGGCATCAGCTTCAATACACAAGAATTCTTCATCCCGCAACTTGCTGCATCTGGATCTGACCTTTTTGGCCTGAAATTTTATGCTCCATGGGTCATGCGCCTCATCAAGCTACACTCCTCTGTCAACTATCAGCCCTCTGCTCGCAATCATCTGATATTTCTACCAGAGGTTGATATGTTAGTTGAAGCCATATACCCTGAGCCTGCCAAGAAGCCTCTTTGTCTTCAAAATGCTGAACACCAAAGCTTCACTCAGCCCATGGAAGGAGTCCAAGCAGTAACTCGTATCTATCCAATGGCCGGGAACACTCGTCTGCCTCATCGTGCGCAAACTGAAGCTACTGAGAGCACAATTGCCCAAAGACCCAAGAAGCGCTCTCGCGTTCTAAATGACCGAGAACTACTCGTGGCACTGCATCAGAAACAAGATAAGCATCACTTTTGGCTCAAACGACAGATGCAAAGCCTCTTGGTGGACGTCAATCGCATTCGAAATCTTGCCACCAAGAATGCTTTTGTCACTCACGAGACCTGTCGGCGATCATGGAAGAGTTTGACACTACTTAGTGCTGAAGTAGATCTTCAAGATGATGGCTTCACTAAAAGATTCAACTTTGACTCCACTCCTCCACGGAATGTTGTCCTACGTCGAACCCCATCTCTTGAAGACTCTAACTATTCTTCCTCTGCGGCAACTATGAATGCCAGAGTGATCGATGATGAAGACGATGCTACTTCACCGCCCCTACTTCTGCACGCATCAACACTGCACCAAGTACGTCTGCACCGCCAAACAACAACGACAACCCTGATGCTTCACCTACTCATGAGAACGAGTAGATGCTCTATGTCTTCAAACCTTTTTGGTCATTACTGACAAAAGGGGGAGAAGCGTATGAGTTGATAGTCTTCAAGCGGGTTCATTTGGGCGGTTGCTTTATATTTTGCCTCGTGTTTACAACTCTCGCTTTTGATACATTTGGTTCTTTGAGTTGTAACACTTAAACTCGATGGTCGTCTGCTACTTATTTGCTTTTCTGTGATGCGATGATATATTCCGCATGTGCGATGATAACTTCCGCACTTAGATCATTCTGCAGATGTCCATTTTTCATTATGCATGTCACTCTCTTAGTTATATCATTTCATGCATGATGAATTATCTTCATAAGTTGAAGAGGATCTCCACAAGTACAACCTGCCATGTGCATTTACATTCCAAAAGCAAATTACTTATATGCACATCTTCAAGGGGAGCCTTTGCCACTTATGAAGACAATACCCTATCCTTTACAATTTCACATACTTTATCCCCGTTGAAAACTTCAACCAGTTTGTCATCAATCACCAAAAAGGGGGAGATTGTAAGTGCATCTAGTGCCACCCCTAGTTGGTTTTGGAGTATTGACGACAAAGTTGGTTGAGGGACTAATGCGTTTGTGAGAATTGCAGGATAACATAGGTAGTGTCCCTCATTGATTCGGTTTACCTACCGGAGATGACCCCTAAAAATGTATGAAGACATTGACGACAATGGTGGTATGTGAAGATATTCATATTGAAGACTATGACATGAGAAGACATTGAGTGAAGACTATGGAGCGCGAAGACTGTGTTGTTTCGTTGTTTCCTTTTTCTTCTTTGTTGAGTCATAGGAACCACCGTACTGTTAAGTGGGGTCCAAGTGAACAAAGTCAGAATGACTGAAGTGATGCTCAACCAAAATCCTATGTCTTCGAGCGAAGACAATGAGAGCAAATCTTATCCAGAGCTGGATGAGTCAGCTTTGCTTGTAGCCCAAGTAAAGTTGTCGTGTGTGTTTGAAATCTGACCGTTGGAACACATGTCAGTTCCTTAGTGACCCAGGGTCATTTCGGACATATCAGGTCGGGTTGCCTTGTGGCTATAAATAGCCCACCCCCTACACCATAAATTGGTGGATGCTCAGAGTTAGTGCACGGCTTTTGTCATTTGAGAGCAACCCACCTCGAAGCCTTTGAGAGAGAGAAATCCTTGCGAGGACAAAGCCCAAACACCCAGAGCCAAAGAGTGTTAGGCATCACTGAAGTCTTTCTGTCTGTGTGACCTAAAGACTTATTACACTTGAGGACTGTGAATCCTCCAGCCGGTTAGGCGTCGCGTTCTGAGCATCCAAGAGTCATTGTGGATCGCCGGTGAATGAAGTCTGTGAAGGTTCAGAAGTCTACCTTGAAGACTTACCAGAGTGATTGGGCGAGGACTGGGTGTCCTTAGCTCAAGGGGAATAAGGTGAAGACACAGTCTTCTGAGTCGAATCTCAGCCTCCCTAACCAGACGCACAGTTGTCACACCAACTGGAACTGGTCCAACAAATCCTGTGTCTTCAACAAGTGACTGGCTCTATCCTCTCCCTTCCTTTACTTAGTGTTTGTCTTCGTGAAGTCATTGCCTATTTGTCGTACCTGTTTGACTTCATTGCTTGACTACTATCGTTTGTTGGCTTCATACTATCTTCCATCCTGATCCTTACTACCAAGCTGCTATTAGTCTTTGTACTTTCACATTATTGCATACTTGACTATGGCTTGCTTGTTGTAGTTTATCTTCCGCTGCATATCAATTAGGTCATTGCTATTGTTTGTCTTCGAAACTTCCACGTTTTGAAGACTTTCGTAAAAATCGCCTATTCACCCCCCTCTAGTCGATAACTAGCACTTTCACAACGGCACTGAGTTCGATGAGACTAACAGCTCGCAAAGAGAGCACCTGTCAAATGTGCTAGATGAATTACCCCCTAGTGAGTCAATCAAGCAAATGGGAACTGGAGAGATCATACCCTCTGAGAATCAGACTGAAGAAGAACTGATCGTTTCTGCATCCACTCAACTTGAAGACAATGCTCAACCTGAAGATAATCCCCCAAATGATGACATTGATCAGAATGAGCAAAATCTTCGTCCTGCTCATCCTCATGTTACAAATGAAGTACAGATTGAGAAGATAATCGACAGCCTCAATGCACATGGTCCACTCACTCGTTCAAGAGCTACACAAAGAGCAACACAACTAACCAGTTTCTGTGGGCATTTTGCATTCGTCTCAATCTCAGAACCCAACAAAGTCGCTGAAGCTTTCATGGAACCTGAATGGATTCAAGCTATGAAAGAAGAGCTTCAACAGTTCGAGCTGAATAATGTGTGGGAACTAGTCAAGCGTCCTGATCCTCGTAAGCACAATATCATTGGCACCAAATGGATATACCGCAACAAGCAAGATGAGCATGGTCAAGTGGTCAGAAACAAAGCTCGTCTCGTTGCACAAGGTTACACTCAAGTGGAAGGAATTGACTTTGATGAAATATTTTGTCCGGTGGCAAGGCTTGAAGCCATTCATATACTACTTGCCTATGCAAATCATCACAACATCCTTCTGTATCAAATGGATGTGAACAGTGCTTTTCTCAATGGAAAGATAGAAGAAGAAGTATATGTTGCACAACCTCCTGGCTTTGAAGATCCAAAACATCCTGATATGGTATACAAGCTCAACAAGGCACTGTATGGCCTCAAACAAGCCCCTCGTGCTTGGTATGATACGCTCAAAGACTTCCTGAAGAGCAAAGGCTTCAAACCTGGTTCACTAGATCCTACTCTCTTCACGAAGACATATGATGGTGAACTATTTGTGTGCCAAATCTATATGGATGACATTATCTTCGGCTGCACCAACAAGAAATACAGGGATGAGTTTGGTCACATGATGCAAGAGCAATATCAGATGTCAATGATGGGCTAGCTGAAGTTCTTTCTGGGTCTCCAAATCCATCAGCAACGAAATGGCATCTTCATCTCTCAAGAAAAATACCTCAAAGATTTCCTGAAGAAGTTTGGAATGCAAGATTGCAAAGGATACACAACGCCAATGCCAACCAAAAGTCATCTAGGTCCCGACGCCAATGGTAAAGAGTTTGATCAAAAGGTATACCGCTCCATGATTGGTTCTTTGCTTTATTTATGTGCATCTAGGCCAGATATAATGCTTAGTGTTTGCATGTGTGCCCGATTCCAAGCGGCACCAAAGGAATCGCATCACTTAGTTGTGAAGTGAATTCTTCGATATTTGGCTTACACCCCAACACTAGGATTATGGTATCCAAAGGGCTCAACATTTGATCTAGTTGGATTCTCAGATGCTGATTATGTTGGTGACAAGGTTGATCGCAAGTCCACATCAGGCACATGTCACTTTCTGGGACGATCCCTTGTCTGTTGGTCTTCAAAGAAGCAGAACTGTGTATCTCTCTCCACTGCTGAATCTGAATACATTGCCGCTGGATCTTGCCGTGCTCAGCTTCTCTGGATGAAGCAAACTCTCAAGGACTATGGTATCCATCTAAAGAATGTGCCTCTCTACTGCGACAATGAGAGTGCCATCAAGATTGCCAACAACCCAGTTCAGCACTCGAAGACAAAGCACATTGAGATTTGTCATCACTTTCTCAGAGATCATGTCATGAAGGAAGATATTGATATCATTCATGTCAACACTGAAGAGCAATTGGCTAATATCTTCACAAAGCCCTTGGATGAGAAAAGGTTTTGCAAGTTGCGGTGTGAGATAAATATCTTGGAATCCTCAAATGTCCTGTGAACTGGACACACATCCTAACACTTACGCATTTTGATGACTTAGATGTGCAACACACGAAGTAAAGTATATCTTCAATCAATGAAGACATACACTCTAAGTGTGAATATATTAATGCGGAATTTGACTTCGGAGCGCCACGATAATTGTGCGCCGTGTCTGGGTCTAATACTTCCTATACGGTGGGTAACGCCACCACCAAACTTTTGTTTGAAGTGTCTCTCTTGGCGTTAATTTTGCAAAGTCTTCATATTTGATTTGTCTTCATCCCTGGCTTATATTCAAGTTTATCTTCATTTGGTTGATTTGGCCTTATACTAGTTATATACATATTTGTGTTTTCTCCTATACAACATTCACTTATAGCTATGACTTCGTGCTGAATCTTTTGATCTAAGTGAATGTGATTGGACCCTAACCTATCTATGCTTATACCTCAACTCTATCTGTCCAAATCATATGCATTCTATTGAAAAACTGTCGATTGTCTTCACTGAACCTTGTCAGCTGAAATCAATCTGACAAACATTTATATCCTTTTTAATTCTATATCCTTCTTGCCTGAAAGCCGGAGACTTAGGAACGACCACCCCAACAATCCAGGCGTGCGTGGGAACATGGAACAACTTCCAAGGTGTTGCATGCTTGCCACGTGTCCTTCAGATGTGAAGCGCCAGGGGCACCTGCGTAATTGCGTTGTGCCATCACTTTCCTTATAAATACACATCCCATCACGGTCAAAAATCCTTCTTCCACCTCGCCACCTCTCACAAACCCTAGCGCCACTGCTAGCTCTCGACGACGTCGGCAACGAAGCGCTTAGCTGCCGCAACTTCTCCGACGCCGTCCTCACGCCGTCCACGGACCTCGACCTCTCCGCCGTCACCGTAGCTGTCCTCCGTCGCCAAGTTAGGGCACGGAAGATCGAACTACTCAGCCTCCAACTTCGCTCCATCTAGCAGTTCTTCGTATGAATTAAAATTCACTTCTTACCGTATTTTCGATATGATAGATTCATCCTTCTTTACCAAAAGTAGTTTCTAGATCTCCAAAGTTGAATCTATCTCTTTCTGCATCTCATACTATTCCTAGTCTGTTTACTTATGCTTCTCTACAAGTTAGATTCCTCACTTGTACTTATTCTTGGATTCATACAAATCTGGAACCAACTCTCATCAAATAAGTGAATGTCTTCGCATTATGAGGTCAATGTCTTCAAACTGATTTATCATCAAAATCTTCTGAGAATGCATATGACCTCTTCCCCTTCCCTCACACCTCTAATGCTGTCACAGGTACATGTTCGTGGGAGAATACCTTGGTTCTCATAGTCTGCATTCGTTTGCAGAATTCTTACAGAGTCACAAAAATTCTCCCAAAGCCAGTTCTTGTCTGACCAGCTGACGGAAGCCTTTGCAAGTACTGAAGACTTTCAGGTTAAGCTTCATGGCTACTGAGAAATTAGCAAGAAAGGGTGGCAGAAAGCACCGTGGGAACACTTCCAAGGATTTACCTCCAGATTTGCACGAGCTGTACAAAACAGACCCAGAGAAAACCTATACAGGATGCAAGAATAGAATCCAATGGATTCGAAGATATTGGGCAGAGGAATGGTTCAAGTACCGATTCGTCACAAAAGAGTATGCAGAGAAGAATGCCATCAAGAGACCCTGGGGTGATATACTGTACAAAAATCTACCTCCCAGGACCCAGGCTGAAGCTATTGAGCAGGGTTTCTATCCATGCATGGTGCGTGGACCACAGCCAGAGAACGTTGACCCTTCTTCTCTGCTGTGGTGCCGTGAAGACAATCTATTCAAGTGCAACTACCAGTTTGCCAAAGACTCTGCTGGAAAGAATAAGAAGGAATTCAGACTTGACTTCAACCCTGGTCCATCTACTCCTCGGGAAGATGGCACCAGTGAAGCCAATGAAAATAGGATCGGCCCCTTCTACAACCTTGCAGGCCTCATCACACACATTGCCATCCAAGGTGCAAAAGTGGATCATTCTGGGGATGATGCTGACACTGATGATGCACCAGCTCCTCCTCCTAAGCCGCAGAAGCAAAAGAAAGCTAAGGCTTCAAAACCAACTGCTGCACCAAAAGCTTCTCGAGTGAAGCCATTGGCAACTGCTCCTCCTACTCCTAGTAACACGTCTGAAGATCTCTCTCGCTTCTCCAAGAAGAAAGAGAAGACTCAGAAGAAAGATGTTCATAGTTCTGGTCAAGCCCTGACACCTACTGCCATTCTAAGGAACGAGACTGAAGCCATTGATCTGCCAATAGACGATGAGTGTGGTGATGATGCTCTTGAGCAGGTGATTAAGAGCAAGCAAGAGGCGGAGATCTTCAATGATCTGCCCCTCTTCGATGTGAACATACTTGACAACTTCATTGATGAGTGGTTTGAGAACCCAAATCTCAGCTTTGATGATCTTCAGCTCAAGATTGGCATCATCGCCGCCTTCCAAGGCGCAATTGCACCTGAGCTGGCTCTGGCTCAGCGAATTGTTGAATTGAAGAACAAGATTGACTATGAGAAATAGCAGTTCAAGAAGCATGTGGCCAAGCTCATCGTGGCTGATGTTCAAAACTTCAAGGTGATGCTGCATGACCTCAAAGAGGCGTTTCACAAGAAGCGCAAAGAAGCCAAAGGTTCGAGAGAGCGCATGAAGAATCTTGCTGCCAAGTGTGTTCAGGCTTATAATGAAGCTGAGAAGCGCAAGGCACTTGGGTGTCCTGGCATCGACCCCAAGCTGGCTGCCAAGAAGAAGAAGAAGTCTACTGTGGCCCAAACTGAAGCTCCAAGGCAGGAAGAACCTCGGATTATCTTCCCTGCTAGCATGACCGGCTCGAAGCCTAAGGTCCCCACAGTGGCTTCGGAATAGAAGAAAACCAAGGCAGCTGAAGCCGAAGCCAGAAAGCGCAAGCTCAAGAACACCACTGATGATGCACCACCCACCAAGAAGAGAAAGACTAACAAGAGAGATCGGCCCGCTCCCAAAGAGACCCTTGTTGTCGAGCCCATTGCTTTTGCTCATCCTGCACCTGAAAATCAATAGCGTCAGTTGATAGTTCATGAGTCTGCTTCCACAGAGGCTCCTGGAGCTGAAGAAGATCCAGCCGTTAACCCCATCACGGCTGAAGACATTGGTCCTCAAGACAATGTAGAAGATGATGAAGTCCTTCCTCAGATTGAGCGCCCCACGGTATCATCGCCTGTTCTCACGAACAGTGAGCTCATCAGCATTGGTCGTCCTTTGACGCCAATCTCTCAAGATGCCTCATGGGCTAATCGCCCCCAACCAGCAACTCCAAGTCTCGAGTCACCAAGTACACCCCGTCCTACACCAGCGCTAGTCACTAGCCCAATAGTGAGTGACGACAACTACATGGAGACTACACTGTCACCAAAAGCATCGCCCGTGTTTCAACGGTTTCGCAAAGGCTAAGGCCATCAATCTCCATGACAACCATCACAGAAGAAGACTCAAATCAGTCCAGCTCAGTGGCACGTCAAGTGTTCCCTGAAGATAATCCTTCTGTGACGGTTCCTGTGTCTAAAGCTAATGCTTCTAAAGAGATTCCGACTGCAGCAGCCGATGAAAGACAAGAACAAGAACGTGTTGCCCAACCAACCAAGAAGAAGTTATTATCGAGGAGAATGTGTCCATGCCCGACCCTCCAGCTACTCAAGTGGAGGTTGAAAATCCTGAGGCGGCCACCAATAACACGACTGAAGCCAATGACGTTGTCATGGCTGAAGATAATGTGGCGCCTGCAATGAACACTGTGCATGAAGCCAATGATGCACCAGCAACCAATGTGCAACCTGACGCCTTTGCTAATGCCACTGCTCCTGTTCCGCCTCCAAGGCCACACACCATTGAGAAAGCATTTTACCAAGGCGAGCTTGTCACTGTCAGATGGCCAATTCTGGTTCCTTCGCTTGCTCCCGGACCTCAGTTTGACTATCATGTGGAGCACATGCCTCGGGTTCAGAAGCCAAAACCAAGGCTGCCAAGGTTTCCAAGTACTGCATCTGCACCAGGATCGTTCGATGTCAATGGCTTCATTGCACACACCACCTTCTTTGATAAAGCCAAGAACCCATATTCCAAACCAAGAATATCGTCTGATCGGTTCTGGAGTTATCAGCAGCGCAGCTACTACTCATGTGTACTATACAATCAAGGGCGCATATTTCCTCATATGCGTCTGGATTCCGAAGCCATTGCTGGCCTGCCCTGCTTAGAAGAAGCCCTTGACTGTTTTCGCGATGCTAGCCTTCTCCGGTTTGTGACAGATAAGGAGAATTGGAATGAAGAGCTTTTGCTGCAATTCTATCCAACCCTTCACATTCGCGGCTACAACAGGGATCCGAAGACATGGGTCCTTGAGTGGATGACAGGCAATGTCTATCATGAAGCCAAAGCTCTTGACCTCATTGAGCTCACTGGCCTATCCACTCTAGGTGAACTCTATGAACCTGGTTGTCAGCTTCACCGCGATGCATTGGAGAGCATCTTTCAGAAGCCAGACCCCAACATGAGCCAAATGCTGAGCATGATGAAGCCACTGCCACAGGATGCAGAATATCCCAAGGAATTCTTTGTTGAAGACCTAGAATATCTTCCCCGCACCATCTATCACATCATTAGGCGAACTCTATGGCCCATCAAAGGGCATTCCTCCTCAGCAAAGCTTGAAGGTGCAATGAAGACATTGGTCTTCTATATTCTCAATGGAAAAAGCTTCAATGCTCAGGATTTCTTCATTCGTTAGTTTGCTGCATCTGGCTCTGACATCTTTGGTCTGAAATTTTATGCTCCTTGGATTATGCGACTGATCAAGCTTCACTCTGCTGTTGACTATCAACCCTCTGCGTGCAATCATCTCATATTTCTGCCAGAGGTTGATATGTCCGTCGAAGCCATCTACCCAGAGCCTGCCAAGAAAGCCCTATATCTTCACAATGCAGATCATCAGAGTTTCTCTCAGCATGTTGAAGGTGTTCAGGCTGCTTCTCGTGTCTATCCATTGGCTGGCAACACTCGCCGAGCACATACTGAAGCCACAGAAAGCACCATTGCTCCAAGAACTCAAAAGCGATCTCGTGTGCTCAATGACCGAGAGCTTCTCGTGGCCTTGCATCAGAAACACGACAAGCATCACTACTGGCTGAAATGTCAAATGCAAAGTCTCTTGGTGGATGTCAATCGCATTCACAACCTTGCCACCAAGAACGCCTTTGTTACTCATGAAACCTGTCGGAGGACTTGGAAGGGTTTGACATTGCTCAGTGCTGAAGCTGATCTTCAAGACGATGGCTTCACCGAGAGATTCAAGTTTGGCTCCACTCCTCCAAGGAATGTTGTCTTGCGTCTAACCACGTCTCTTGAAGATTCAGAGTACTCTTCCTCCGCAGCTACGGTAAATACCAGAGTTCTTGATGACGGCGATGATGCTACTTCACCACCTCCAACCTCAGCGCGTATCGACACTGCACCAAGTTCTTCTGCACCACCAAACCTCAACGACGACCCTGCTACTTCACCTACTCCTCATGGGAACGAGTAGCGACTATGTCTTCAAACCTTTTTGGTCCTTACTGACAAAAGGGGGAGAAGCATATGTTGATAGTCTTCAAGCGGGTCCATATGGGTGGTTGCTATACTTTTGCCTAGTGTTTACAACTCTTGTTTTTGATACATTTGGTTCTTTGAGTTGTAACACTTAAACTTGATGGTCGTCTGCTACTTTCTCTGCTATTTTGTGATGCGAAGATAAATTCCGCATGTGCGATGATAAATCCCGCATGAAGTCATTTCGCAGTCATCCATCTTTCATTATGCATGTCATTATTCCTGTATTTCTGTTCATGCATGATGTATTGTCTTCATATGGTGAGGAGGATCTCCACAAGTACAACCTGCCATGTGCATTTGCATTCCAACGCAAAACATTTGTATGCACATCTTCAGGGGGGGCCTTTTTTCCATTTATGAAGACAATGTCTTAATCCTCTACAATTTCACATACTTTTATCCCCGTTGAAAACTTCAACTAGTTTATCATCAATCACCAAAAAAGGGGGAGATTGTAAGTGCATCTAGTGCCACCCCTAGTTGGTTTTGGAGTACTGACGACAAACCTGGTTGAGGGACTAATGTGTTTGTGAGAATTGCAGGATAGCACAGTTAATAGTCCCTCATTGATTCGGTTTACCTACCGGAGATGACCCCTAAAAATGTGTGAAGACATTGAAGATAATGGTGGTCTGTGAAGCTATTCACGTTGAAGACTATGACATGAGAAGACATTGAGTGAAGGCTATGGAGCGCGAAGACTTAGTTGTTTTGTTGTTTCCTTTTCTTCTTTGTTGAGTCATAGGAACCACCGCACTGTTAAGTGGGGTCCAAGTGAACAAAGTCAGAGTGACTGAAGTGATGCTCAACCAAATCCTATCTCTTCGAGCGAAGACAATGAGAGCAAATCTTATCCAGAGTTGGATGAGTCAGCTTTACTTGTAGCCCAAGTCAAGCTGCCGCGTGTGTTTGAAATCTGACCGTTGCAGCACGTGTCAATTCCTTAGTGACCCAGGTTCATTTCGGATAAATCAGGTCGGGTTGCCCAGTGGCTATAAATATCCCACCCCCTACACCATGAATTGGTGGCTGCTCAGAGTTAGTATACGGCTTTTGTCGTTTGAGATCAACCCACCTCCGAAGCTTTTGAGAGAGAATCCTTGCGAGGACAAAGCCCAAACCACCCAGAGCCCAAAGAGTGTTTGGCATCACTGAAGTCTTTCTGTCCGCGTGATCTGAAGACTTATTGCACTTGAGGACTGTGAATCCTCTAGCCGGTTAGGCATCACGTTTTGAACATCCAAGAGTCATTGTGGATTACCGCTGAACGAAGTCTGTGAAGGTTTGGGAGTCTACCTTGAAGACTTACCAGAGTGATTGGGCGGGGACCGAGAGTCCTTAGCTCAAGGGGAATAAGGTGAAGACGCAGTCTTCTGAGTTAAATCTCAGCCTCCCTAACCAGATGTACGGTTGTCACAGCAACTGGAACTGGTCGAACAAACCCCTGTCCTCCTAAAGTCACTGGTTCTATCTCTCACTTCTCTTTACGTACAGTTTGTCTTCGTGAAGTCATTGCCTGCTTGTATTATCTGTTTGACTTCACTGTGTGACTACTTGTCCTGATTGGCTTCATACTATCTTCTATGCTGATCTTTACTACCTAGCTGCTAATAGTCTTCATGCTTTCACTTCATTTAATACTTGACTATGGCTTGTCTGGTGTAGTCTACCTTCCGCTGCATACGAATAGTGTCATTTTTGTTGTTTGTCTTCGAAACTCCCAAGTTTTGAAGACTTTCATAAAAATCGCCTATTCAACCCCCTCTAGTCGATAACTAGCCATTTCAGGTACCCGTACTCGATTGAGCCGGCCTCGGGGCCCCAACCTGCATTGTTGATGTAGAGCTTGCCGCGACGACTCTTGGTCATCCGGCCTACGACATATCCCTTGAGCCCTTCAAAGTTGCCCTTCAAGAACTCGAAACCATCGTGCAATAGCCCCATGGTGGGCGCCAACTGTCATGGGTTTTGTCACGGCAGATGTCCTAGCAAAAGGACTTAGTCGTGGAGCCATCACAATGGGTTAGCTTAAAGGGGTTAAACCGAACAAAGGACACGGGAGTTTATACTGGTTCGGCCCCTTGTGGTGAAGGTAAAAGCCTACGATCCAATTATGGTGGAATTGATGTCGTCTCGATCATCAGGGAGCAGAATCGCTTTACCCGGATCTCAAGATGTTGTTTCTTGTCCTTGAACCGTCGTCGGGTCGTCCGTTTATATACACAGGTTGACGCCCGCCGGCTTACAGAGTCCCGATGTCGGTTTATACACGTATCCGGCTCGGTCTCCACTCTTTCATACCTCATGATACAAGTTATACATTACATGGCGGTTTATATCTACATGCCCTAATCTACCTTTGGGCCTTGGGCCTTTGAGTCTCTGTAGTAAAGCGTCTTATTCCTTGTCTTCATGGGCTTCAAATATAGACGATTCATTATGGGGATAACCCGGCTTCTTCTGGCCGGTTTATACCTAGTAGTAAATATCCCCAATAATAACCTTGCTTTTCATGCTGGATATTTCCAAGGCTTTTGATTCAATTAGATAGGACTACAAGCTTTGGATGATGCTCTCACTCTCCAAGGAAAAAAGCTCATCGCAACGCAAGGCATCCAGCGGCGTTGTGGGGGAAGGAGCGCGACGCCAACGGCCTCGCTGTCGACAGGGACAAGATGCGTGCGGCAACAATGGAATGGCCCTCTTGTGTGGGGAGGAGGGGTGGAGGCAAAGAGGAGAGAGGGAATGGTTCTTGCAGGAGGTTGAAGACACGTAAGGGGGTAAGGTAAAAGAAGACGTGGGTGGCGGGATGGGCCTTAAGCCATTTACTTATATTTTATTGCTCCGTAACAATTCATGGGCACCTTACTGTTTGCTTGCTTGCCACTTTTTGTGCACTTTTCATAATCCACTGTGATGTTTCTTTTTCTGAACTATAATCTTTATAAAATAGAATTTTTTTAGATTATAACGCTCTCTGTATAAATAATAACATTATTAATGCTCACAAGGTTGCAGTGGTTGTTGCATTGATATCCATGAAGGTCCTATGCATGGCCAATGAGATTGGGTTCCACGTATTGACCTACTAAATATGTAGGTAGAAATCACGCTAGTAGATGTTAGGTTAATCGACTCAACTACTATATTGTAAACCTGAAAATTCTCGGATCCCGTTGCAACACACAGGTACACACCTATTTAAATTAGAAAAAAAAGTAAAGACAACTGAATCTTGAACATGCACCATATTCATCATGTCATCTTGTAATCAATCCGAAGTTTTAAATAGCGAAGAACACGATAAGAGGTAGCTAAAACAAATGACATGCTTGGACAATCTTATATTACACAATGTTCATAAATCGTCAAATGTATTTATTTTGCTTGTGATCAGGTACCCTCCGCGAATCAAAGCCTCAAGGTTAGGTCGACCGCCTTGCCGGCTCTGTCACTCAGCTGCGGCTCTGCGGCGTCTTCAGGCGCCGGTAATAGACCCATGAAGTCTATCTCCACTGGACGGGGACCTCCATGGCGGTATTCCTCCCAGAAGGCAAGGTTGGGTGCAAGCACAAGTAGCCACGGCCCCAAAAGAGTAGAGTCAGGCACGAAGGAGGCTGGTTGGGGTAGGCTTACCGGCATGTTCCGGTGGCGATTGTTGCGGCAGCTCTGCGAGGACATGTGGCCACGAAGGGCTTGGTGTGTGACCCACCTCCTATCGGCAAAAAGGGCATGCGTAGCCCTCACGCGATGGCCGCGGCGGCTGTTGTTGCCATGAGTTTGGTGCGCCACCGTTGGAGGCCATATCCTGCTAGAAGGGTTTTGACATGCGCGTATCTAGCTTGAGTTTATATATGTGTGGCTCACAATGGTCAAAAGCAATGATAGTGTGAAATCTATACGGTTGAGAATGCAGGCCTCGCTTACACGGATGAGAATGGTAAGTAATTGGTCGAGAGTGAACTGTGTGCGGTTAAAGAAAGAAACAAGCGATGTGCATGCACTCCCAAGATCCAGGCATGCATGGGTCCCACACTGTATACATCAAGACACATATTATGAAAATAAGAATTTAAATAACCAACTATATTAAGAAAGAAACAAGAGTCTTGTTGTGCATGTGCACCCAAGGCACGTGACAAAAAGTTTTGCTAATGGCTTGATGAGTGCCAGTAGGGCGATTCGCTTGTCTTGTGCACGTGCAAATCATGCCTCACCTAATCTAAGC
Source organism: Triticum aestivum (assembly GCF_018294505.1). NCBI lineage: Eukaryota > Viridiplantae > Streptophyta > Magnoliopsida > Poales > Poaceae > Triticum > Triticum aestivum. The sequence goes on along the minus strand of NC_057801.1, from coordinate 32,493,643 downwards.
CTATCCTTCTTCATACTCTCAGCGAGAGCTCATGGCAACTGTATAAAAGTCATGTGATATAAAATATCTAGAGCACATCAAGAATTTTCATTGAATTCGATATTATCATTTGGTGGTGATGAAGTCAGTTAACTAGATATTGTATTCACATTAGAAACTTACATAAAATGATTTGGATCATCTCAACATGAATGATAGATAGTAGCTATTACTAGAGTACAAGCGACTCTTCTG
>NC_057801.1:32481506-32493092 GCF_018294505.1 Triticum aestivum | reverse complement strand
TGCGGCGGTGGGCCATCTCGCGCCTCCTGATCCCTCGAACATTTGCAAATCTTGCTTTTCGTGCTGGACATTCGCAAGGCTTTTGATTTAGTTATATAGGACTACATCTTCGATCTCCTGCAGAGAAGGAGCATCCCGAGTCGATTCAGGACCTGAATCGCCGGCTTGTTAGAACCTCGAGAGAGAAATGCAAGGTTAATTGGGAAATTGTCTGTCGCCCTCACCCACCTTGGGGGTCTCGGTGTGATCCATCTAAAAAAATTGCGAGGGCGATGTAGTTACGTTGGCCATGGCTTGAATGGACTGACCCAAGCAAGCTGTGGTTTGTGATGGGCAAACTCTGTGATGCCGTGGACACGAAACTCTTCTACACCTATATCTGATTCACCATCAACAATGGGGTCAAGGCACCATTGTGGGGATGCGTGATGGTTGGATGAGACAAGGATGAAAGACATTGCCCCCTTTGTCTACTAGGCCGGTCGAGTTAATTAGAGATTTTCCACGGAACATTTATTCGAGTACCAGCTTTGGAACATTCTCTTGCATGTCCAGATTAACGATGAATGTTGAGGATGTCGGTCATGGCAAGTGGTATCTACTCGGCCAAGTTGGTGTCACACTCACTTAGTCCTTGAAAGTGAAATAAGTTTATTGAACAAAGTGAATTCGTTCTTACAAATAACCGAAATTGTCTTCTTAAAGACAAATCATTTTTTTAATTACCAAAATTGATTTATTGAAATGCATGAAATTAGTTTATTGGAGTACTTGAAAGTAGTTTTCGGAAATGAGTGAACATATTTTTTTATTAATTGAAATATGTTATTTCTGAAAGAGTTGAAACCAGTTTTTTTATAAATTATCAATTTATTGAAAGAGTGAAATTAGATTTAAAAAATGTGCGAAGTTAGTTTATTGAAATCTATTTTTTGAAAGAACCGAAATCAGTTTATTGAAAAGAGTGAAATTAGCCTTTTGATATAACTGAAATATGTTTTCTGGAACAATTGAAACAACTTTTGGAATGGATGAAATTAGTTTTCTTGAAATAAATGAAATCAATTTATTGAAAAGATTTTAATTTTTTTTGAAATAGAGACTTGTATTAATTAAGTAGAGAAAACATAGTTCGTACAATTGTGCAAGGCCTCGCTCAACACGCAGGTTGGAACTGTGCCTTGCGTAACCCCACCATGCAACTCTCTACGCCCCAACTGGGCAAGACTATGAGCTAATCTATTGTTCCTTCTATCTACTTTGCAAACTCTAATTTCTCTGTTCCCTTTCATGGCTTGAAACTCCTTTGCAATTTTTCCAACCTCCGATCTATCAATAGACGAGAGGATGAGCGCCTTTGTCACCGAGCTGCAATCCGTCTCGGTGATTAAGGGTAGATCCGTCCCCGACATTGCCTTCCGTAGTCCTTCTAGGCAAGCCATGGCTTCCGCGCAGTCCGCTCCATTGCACCGCGGTATATAATCCCAAGTTGATAAGATAATTCTTCCATCATGGTCTCGAATCACAGCTCCCCAGGCTCCGCTCCTACTTTCCTCCAAAAAACTTCCATCAACATTGACCTTAGCCCATCCGAGCTCTGGCTTTTTCCATCCTTTTCCCTTTGTATTATCATGTTGTTGCACAGATGACAATTTAACCATCAGACTTTTCCCTTTTCGATTTGTCTTAAAAGTTCCGTCCGCAATCAAGCGGAGGTTTGCAAGGTAGTTTTGCAGAAAACGAGCAGAGTTGGAAATTTTCGCTTTACCTTTGCGAAGATCACGTCATTTCTAAGGTGCCAAACACGCCAACAAATAGCATAAATTTTTGTTTCATATCTTCACTCACCTTATCTAGCAGGATTAGAACCCAATCCCTTCCAGTATATTCTATTTCATGCTCATGGGGCAGGTTTCATACCTCCTTGAGTTCGTGCCACAGGGCCCTTGCAAATGTGCATCGATGTGCCATATGGAAGCCTATTTCATCATCGGCCCCACATACATTCAAATCGGGGTGAGGCCTGAGATGCGACCAAATCTATTAGTTTGAACCGCCAGTGACTTCGTTGCTAGTCTCCATGTAAAAATACGTACTTTTTGGGGTACATTTGTCTTCCAGATATTATTCCAAATACTGTGATCCCCTTGGGTATTGTGACTGGACCTAATCACCATAGAATCCTTTTTGTCCATAGCTAACCGGTATGCGCTATGAACACTGAAAATTCCGTTTTTTGGGGGCTGCCAAGCAATATAATCCTCTTCATCATAATTTGGTAGTCGGATACTTAAAATATCATTTGCGTCTTCGCGTGTAAATATACGCATGATGTAATCCTCCTTCCAAGCGTGACTCTACTGGTCGTTGAGGTCTGCTACCCATCGAGTTCGGGAGTTTGTTGGGTTTATGTTTATTTCCATGTTTCCTCTCGGGATTCAATTGTCTCTTCAAATGCGCCATATACATTCTTTTTTAAGGAGTACCAAACCATGCATGATGCGTCAAATTAGTTTTCCTTTGAAATAAATGAAATCAATTTATTGAAAAGACGGATCCAGGAGTCGCTGTCCACCACCAGCGCCTCCTCCTTCTCCTCATCTCTTGTACCGAAGGCTTCTCCAAGGAAGAGACGGATGGATTACTACATCGTCGACGCCGGCGCCAAGATGGCGGCCGCTCTGCAGCAGGCCGGAGCGGGACCGGCGGGGGCGTGCGGCGCCATGATGATGATGGGATCGAAGCGCGCCAGGAAGGCCAGCTGCAGGTACAGCGCGGACGTGTGGACGCAGTGATCGAGCAGACTTCATTCAGCAGCTGCTTGATTACTTGCTTGATGGCTTCGATCAAGCTGGCGGGCAGATTACAAGGATGCGTCACCGTCAACGTACTAGTTTCTGGAACTGTATTGTCTGCTTCGGTAATCGCTAGTCTGCACTCCGATCTCCACAGCATTGTATTGTCTGGCATCTTTACTGTAGTTCTCGTGAGACCCGACCTGTGTAATCAATTTGTGAGCACGTATTGACGTTGAACTCTCGGGCGCGCGGTTACAAAACAATCTAAACTCCCTATAAGCATATATTGACGTTGAACTGACCGGTGGGGCTCTCCCGTCAGGGCCGACGTGGCATGTTATTTCACAAAAAACACCCCTTTTGCTTTATATGTAATCACGCGAATGCCCTTCTTTGCATGTCAGTACCAACTCTCAGACATGCGGTTACAAAACGATCTAAACTTCATATGAGCACGTATTGATTTCGAAACTGATCCGTGAGGCCCTCCTATCAGGGGCCGACGTGGCATGTTCTTTCACGAAAAAAAAACTCGCTTTATATGTAGTCATGCAAATGCCCTTGTTTGCTTTATATGTCATTTCATATGCTCTTCTTGCCATGAATGTGAGCAGTGGCGGAGCTAGCGATGGATAGCTGAGGGGGCAAATGACGGAATATAATTTGAAGGGCCAATAACTTTATTTCACTGATTTTGTGCCACCCAAATTAGAGTTTCTTCACAAAAAAAAGTCATGGAATGCACAAAGCTCCGCCGGGGAATGTGAGATTCAACTGGACTACAACTGCGCCAGATGCTCTATTAAGACTTCCTTCAAGTGCAGCTTTGGAATGGAACATGTTGTCCAGTCAATCACAGTTGCTTGCTCCAATGACAAGTACGGACATGCTGAGAAGGTCGGCTACTACAAGAAAGCAGGATACATGAGGGCATGCCTGAGTGCCCCAAGCTTTTGCCCAGAGTCTGGTTGTGGCTTCGCTGGACTAACAAAGGTGCTCCTAGATCACTTCACAACCCACGACAAGTGTCTGTCTACAACCTTCCTATACGCTGGCATGCATGGTGTCTCTCCGCTTACAACCTTCCTATACGCTGGCATGCATGGTTTTCTTTCTTTTTTCTTATCTTTTCTTCAAAAGATATTCAAATATTCAAATTTTGTTCGTATTTTTATCAAAGTTCAGTTTTTGAAAAAATGTTCTCAAAACTCAAAAATTGTTCTCGTTACACAAAAAAGTTAAAAACTTTTGAAATGCAGAAAATGTACCAGATTTCATAAAATGTTCACGTTTTCATAAACATTCGCGCTTCCAAATTTGTTCGGGATTTTTTAAAATTGTTCTCTATTTCAAAATTTATTCTCAAGATTCAAAAAAATGTTTGTGCTTTAAATAATTGTTCACGTTTCCAAATTTGTTCGGGATTTTTCAAAATTGTTCTCTATTTCAAAATTTGTTCTCAAGATTCAAAAAATGTTCCTTCTTTAAAAAATTGTCCGTGCTTCCAAATTTGTTCGGGATTTTTCAAAATTGTTCTACTTCAAAATTTGTTCTCAAGATTCAAAATATGTTTGTGCTTTAAAAAATTGTTCGCGCTCTCAAATTCGTTCACCGTTTCAAAATCTGTTCTCAAGATTCAAAAAATGTTTATGATTTAAAAAATTGTTCGTGCTTCCAAATTTGTTCTGCATTTCAAAATTTATTCTCGAGATTCAAGAAATGTCAATGCTTTAAAGAAATGTCACAAATTCCAAAAGTGTTTGGGAAATTCAAAATTTGTTCGTTTTCAGAAAATTTGTTTGCGTAATCGTACGTTCAAAAAGTTGTTCACTACAGTAACTAATTCCGGTTCGACACATCAGTCAAGTCCGGTTGTACCTTGTGCTAAGTTATTTTTGATGCAGGGTGATCCACTACAAAAAATGCTAGTTAGCTAGACTGGTTGGGAGCACGCTCTTCCAAGCTGTTGGTCACCGGTTTGATTCCTCCCAACACACCTACCTCCGTTTTTTGCTTTCTTTTGTTTCCAGTGGTACATCGCGATGGGCCGGCCCAGTCATGCTACCCCCCTGTGCGTCGCGACGCCAGTTTTACGCAAAGAGCGTCCAATAGGAGCCCCCCCCCCTTCTGTGCTGGTTAGCGAGTGGGCGCTTGCAAGCAAGCAACCATACCGTGGCTAAATCTCGCGCACGTATGCTTCACTGGCTCGCTTGGCCCCTTTGGCACACTGGCACGACCTCCTGCTCTGGGAAAGAGATTTGGTAGTGCGAAGAGTTAACTGCAGATTCACTGGCTCGCTCAGATTTCACGACCGCAAACCATTGCTCAACAACAACAAAGCCTTTAGTCCCAAACAAGTTGCGGTAGGTTAGAGGTGAAATAAAGTCTACAAATAAATTTTGAGAATATGAAAAAAAATGTTCATAGATTGAGGAAAAATTCGTGGATTTAAAAAACAGTCAGGAATTTGAAAATTTATTTATGAGGTTGAAAATTCTTCAAGGATTTGAACATACTTCATGAAATTTAAATAAGTTTGTAATTTTTTTAAAAATTGTTCATGAATTCAAATAATCTTCAAGAATTGGGAAGAAAAGTTAATAGTTTAAATGTATTTACAAAATTTGAAAAAAAATATAATTTGAAAAAGTTCACAAATTGTAGTAATGTTCACAAATGTTAAGAAGTTCATGAATTTTAGTAATGTTGATGGATTTGAATAAGTTAATCTTTACCTAATAATAAAGTAAATTGAGTTTCTTTCGTCTGTCATGACATTTTTTAGAAAAGTCTCTCTATTTCAGGGAATTCAACCCGCAGCCCTGTTTTAAGTTAAACGAATCGTTTTTTCATATTTTACACAAAAGTCCTTGCGTTTTGTTGAAATCAACCCGCAGTCCGGATTTAAGTCACACGCGAACCGTTATTTTACATTTTCCGAAACCCCGCTGATGTTTTAGGTAATTCATCCGCGGATCATATTTAAGTCAAACAATGTTTTTTAAAATCATCCATATCTTTTAAACCATAACTCCGATTTGAACATGTTATATATGAATTTTGATTAGAAAAATATGTAGAATATGAATATGAGATTATTTTCACCAATTAAGTATTTTTTAATATTATTTTAGAATATATTTAGGTCAAACAAATGATTTTCTAAATTATCCGTATCTTTTAAACCGTAACTTCGATTTTAAGATATTATATATGAAATTTTATTAGAAAAATATGTGGAAACTAAATATGATGTTTATTTTACCTGTTAAATATTTTTAAAATATTGTTTTGGGAGCAAACTTATAATTTATAGCGTAAGATCCGTTTTCTTTTCGTACCGGCGGCGACCCGGATTGCAAATAAACACCCCACTATAACAGTATAGAGAAAAGAAAACATCGATAACTACACATGCATACCTCTGAAAAATGTCGCAGGGGAAAACAACAGATTTCTCATCGAGAGAGTGAGAGAAAGCGAGAGAGAGAGGGAGGGAGGGAGAGGAAGGAGAGAGGGAGAGAGAGACGCCTTAGGATTAAACATATTCAAACATGTTTTTTTTGTTTTGTGTGAACACCGAGGCCATCGCCGGCGAGTGTGAGAAGGAGGATAAGCGGCAACACAAATCTGATGCCTCGCAAAAAATAAAGGAGATGGACCTATTGTGGTCTTGAGTGATGATTGTTGGGTTAAGAGTGTGTGTTATGTTTTCTCTCCTGTTGCGACGCACGGGCTCTTTTGCTAGTAATATTATAAAGTACAAGAATATAAAAAAAGGAAAAAAATCTAGAAAACTGAATCCAGAAAAAACCAATAGAAACCAGGCCAAGACAAACTGTTGGGAGAAGGATCCCAAAACTAGTGCGGAGGGATTATCGGCCGGCCCACTTGAGACATAGGAAAAAAAAGGATGTGGGGCGCTCTGTACCAATACAACTGCACCTGACGCGTGTAATGCTAAATTGGAACTAGGGGAAAGTTGGGTCAAATGGTCCATATATGAGTGAAGCCTTTCTGTGGCAGTCCTAAGTAGCAGCCCGTCTTGGAAGTTTTCGTGGAGTGATGGTCAAGCTGAAGTGGCCCTAGCAAACCAAGGCAGGAGCTCCTGTCGGCCAAATGGATCACTAGAGTAGATTGCATCATCGTTGATTTGTTTTTTCGTTGTCCAAATTTGCCTAGAGGCGAACGAGTATCACACCAACATGAAAGGGCATGCAAGCGAGTGGGACGACCTATTCATTATGAGATCACTCACTTTTGTTAGCAGCCAGCACACTTTCGGGTCATACTGGGAGGAGGAGGGTGCGCCGTTTGCGCTCCTTGCAGCGGGTGGCAGAATCATGGGCTTCCAAGGGCACTTTAGTTTGTACCTAAATGCGCTTGGAACCTACATCAAGATGGACACCTAACCTATGTTAAGATGGACTTGCTTGACACCTGCAAGATGGGCATCAAGGCCATCGGGTCAGGGCATCAAGGCCATCGGGTGATGGGACGTAGAATTCAAAAACCAATAACACCTTGTCGGGGATGGTTTATTTGGCGATCTGAAAAAGCAGCCCCCAATAACCAGATTTTTAAGTTTGGACAGCTCAAAGAACACCTTATTGGGGATCGTTTATTGGACAACTGGTGGAGCTGTGCTAAACATGAACGAACGGATCTTCACACATCTTGAAACTAAAATCTTACGCACACATCTTTCCATAAAAATCGAGACAACATATAAATCATCATACTCCTTGTAGTCATAGCCTTAGTCTTCCTCATAGTCCTCCCTCTCTATTGTGATGGTGGCCACGACATCGGTTTCTTTACCAGGCACGATGCACAAGCATTGCTTTGGTACCCCATTGGGTCCCATTTCCCACTTTGACTCATGATTATGTCCTGGTGCGCATGAGAAACCCACGGTGATTCGGACATTTCCTCCCGGAGTTTCTGGCTGCACGCAGACGAGTGAGACGCCATGGCCGTAGGACTCCAGCGCATCCATCTTGAGCAGGAAGAGGCGGTTGTATTTGGTTTTGAGAACTCGGGAGCCCGGCAGCACCGGGACTTCGAACGGCTTGAATAACTCCATCGGTGTTGTTGGCAACTTGTGCACAGTGGCAAGATGGTCCAGGAGCACCGTGGTTGGCGCGACGAAGCCACAGCCGGAGACCGGGCACAAGCACGGGCCACAAGGGCACTGCCTCTCGTGCTTTTCCTTCTGGTAGTAAGCGATCGTCGTGGAGCATCCGTGTTTGCAGGGAACAAAGATGTTGTCGACGACGCGCTCCATGATGTAGCAGCGCTGGACGGGGATCCGTTCGAATAACGGGAGCCTCTCCTGGCAATGCCGGCAGATGGAGTTTCCCTTGGAACACTGCAGTGTACGCAGAGGCAGAAAAGTGTTTAGTCTTCTTGTTGGTCGGATGCTGATAGGTACGTCAATTGAATCACGTAGTGCATACCTGGAAAATGGGAGGCCTCAGGGGCTTGGAGCAGACGGTGCAGTCGAATACCTCCATCACCGTGCTCACATTCTGCCTCTTGCAACCGCTTTTTCTTCCCTCCTGCTCGCCGTCTCCTTTCCTCTTATTGGAGTTGCTTCTATCCTCCATCGTCTCCTTCTGGACTTCACCCAAACAAGAGATACAGTACTGGCAACGTCAATCCCCAATATATAAAGAGAGAGTTACGTACAGTAGTAGCTTTAACTAGGGATAGTAGTAACTCCGGAAGTTGGATAGGCCTTTTGTTTCGACTTCCAATAGCCATTAACTCACCAACATTACCGACGAAGCAGCCACATTTGTTCTCGATCACTGTTCCTAGCAAACAAGAATTTAATTTTGAAAGCCAGCAAAGCATGCATGCACGTATGCAATTGATACGCGCGCTGCTACCTCGTTGGATATGTGTACACGCCACCCGAAGGGACGAAGCTGCATAGTAGTATGACGAATCATAAACTTTAAGGCGACGCCTTCAGAAAGGTTACGACATCGGAAGACCGCCAGACCCACCACTGCCCGATTCAAAAATCAAAATTTTCCCTGAAGCAACACGACATGCAATGAGAATCTCAACGACACCTTCAAGAAGGGGACAAACGTCGCTCCCACAAGTCTGCCCGAAGAAAGAACATGTTCTCATCCTGGCAAACACTCATCGCCACTGGCATAGGTACGGACACCGCACCACTGCCACCGAACACCACATCCCGGCCACCATGCGCCCACATGGCCATGGCCACCGGCCGGGGAGCACCCGAGTTATGGGCTCCGCCCATGAGCACTGCGCTTCCACCACCTGAGCCGCCACCCCGATATCCAAGACCACCCACCCCCCTCACCATGGTCCATCGGCGTTGCTGCTGGTAAAGCAAGACCTTTGGGCAAGTATGGGGCTCACCCGACCGGAGCAGCGCAGAGGAAGGTGACCGGGCAAGCCCCAACACCCTCGCCATTTCTTGAACCAGGACCCGGCCCATTGTCACCAACCATTGTGACAGCAAGACCCAAAGGCACCCGTGCCAACTCCTCGTAGTGCTCTTGCTCCGTGGCCAACTAATGACGAGATGCGTTAAGCCGCCGTGCACCACCCTGCCGGGCGGGCCTCCAACCGCAGGTCGAAGCACCCCAGGAATCAGGAGAAGGTTGTCGAGCCACCACCACTGCACCGCCACCCTGACCAACCAAGATGGTCCCTGTCGAGGCAACCGCCCGTGGCTAGCGCCGCCGCGAGGCCAAATCTGGCTGAGCCGCCGCCACGCTAGCCGCCGCCACCGTCCCCGACCCCCAGCCCACACCACCTCCCACCTCCACCAGCCAATATGGACACGACAGAGGTTGCCGCCCGTAGACCGTGCCGCCCTCGGCCCCACTACCCGCAGGGCTAGATCCGGCCGAGCCGCTGACGAATCTAGCCCCTTGGCACGCTCCGCCGCCTCACAACCCATCACGGCCTAGGCTAGCCCGCATCCAGCACCGCGCAGGCCAGCTGTTGCGGCACCAGTCTGTGGTGAGATTGCTCAGTTTCTCAATAATGCTCCCTAAAATTTGATGCAAAATAAGTAAGTATGCATACTAGTTAGTGTCTGGCTAGGTCAATTAGCCCGGCTTCCGAGTCGTGAATTGAAAGAGGATTTTGTGCAACAAGTTGCAGAGAATATCCTCTTTTTATTTTATTTTCTGATTGCTAAAAAATGGGAAATAATTCAGAGACGTTAGTAATGCTATGTAATGCGGACTTGTAAAGGTTCATCCAATAATATAACCATTTGTGACCTGAACAAAAGTGACAAGATTCAGATGAATAGTGCTTAGTTAAATAGCATGCACATGATATCAAATTGTCTTAGTTGTACAAGTCAGAAGGTGTTGTTGTATGTTCATATGAGCTTCTGCAGATGCACATTATGTAGCATGACTTATGTCCATAAGTTTCCGCAGAGAGAATATGGGGTGCACGGGCAACTAGTTGTCAAACTTGTTGGAGTTGTGTCGAATATTGTGTACAAAGTAGGTTACAGTTGGACTTGTAGTTGTATTGTGTTTACAGGATATGGAGTCGTGTCCAAGTAGGACACTTGTATCCTAGACCTCTCTTATATAGCGGGGGTAGACACACGATGTAACTTATGCCAACATAATAGCACCGGGACGCAGGGGAAGCCGGCGGCATGTGCCGGTGTCCAGGGCGACCGGGTGCGGTATGTAGCGGTGTCATGGGGAGGAGCGCCCATAGTCAAGCCCCGGGGATGTAGCCATATCGGTGAACCTCGTTAACAAATCTCGGTGTCGTGCCTCGGTTGATTGCTTGGTCCTCGAATGATCGACGATATGCCTCGAATTTATTCTAACAAGTGGTATCAGAGCTAGGTTATTCGGTGGTTGCGGATCATTGATCTAGAGGAAGAAGAAGCGTTGACATAAATCTGCGAAGCGATTGTAATACGGGACGAATATCATCGGCGAGTTACGATCCAGGCAGACCGGTCGTGTTGTGTTATCTTCAAGCAGTAATCAGATCGAAATCGGTCCTAGCGTACAGCGGTGGTGCAGAGCTGTTAGGGTTGCGTGGCACACGCACGTACAGGCGAGGGGCGGATCATCCATCGATGCTGGAGCGGCTTGCAGGCCGGCGCGGGTAGGCAGCAACTGAAGGGCGTGTGGCCCAAGTTGAGGGGCCGCAGGCAAGTGGGCTGCAGGACGCCAAGGCCCAAGGCGTGGTGGTAGTCAGCGATTTGTTTGAGCTTGGTGCGCTAGGACTACAGGAGGTTAAGCTTGAAGGTACGGGATTTGTTTTGAAAAAAAAGAGGACCGAGTCCTTGTGTGGCACAGCGAGGCAGGAGACAGATCGTTTCTGCGGAGGGGAAAATCCATTGACACGTGATTCACATCCATCGGAAATTAGCAAAGAGGCATTGACAAAGCAATTACTAGCATTGGAAGTTGAGTCTGGGAGCTAATACACGTGAGTACAGGAAAGATTTTTGGTACGAATTTGCTACTGGTGCATCTTGTGTACTTGAGCACGTGTTGAAAGCTCGATTGTTTTTTCACAAGGTCAGCTGTACGAAGAATGATGACATCAACGGGTACCAGGTTTGAGGTGGAGAAGTTGACTGGACTGGAAACCTTGGGTTATGGCAGACAAAGGTGAAAAAATTTGTTGGCGCAATAGAGATGCTTGAAGGCGTTGCAGGAAGTCATGTCAAGTAAGATGGAATTATCAGGTGATGGGTGGAAATTCGCCTAAGACGATTTGGGAGCTTCGGGCATGTCGTACAGTCGAA
>NC_057801.1:32358814-32376613 GCF_018294505.1 Triticum aestivum | reverse complement strand
AGATGAATTAGATAGAAAAGTTAAATATATAATAATGTCAATTGTTAGAGATGAATATAGTTAGATATATATTTGAATTGGCTAGATATTAATTAATGTTAGATAGTAATAAGTGTTTAATGTTTCACCTAAGTGGGATAAGTCTGAGAAAAAGATGGAGGATTAGAACTAGTTTATTTTTAGTAAATGTTTAGTTGAACTAATTGAATTAATATAACTAGTTTATTTTTAGTAAATGCTTAGTTGAACTAATTGAATTAATATAACTAGTTTATTTTTAGTAAATGCTTAGTTGAATTAATAGAAGTAGTTGAATTAATTGAATTAGTAAGTGTTTAATGTTTCGCCTAATATGAACATAGGAAATGTCGTCTGACGACGGAAAAAATTTCGGTATGTGCACATACTGTGAAGACGAGCGCGACCAGTGCGACAGAAATTTCCTTGTTAATGGTAGGCGATTCAACATCAAGCTGGATGAGACTTTCGAATTCGATACAGTAAGTCACAACGACAAGTCTGTTTTCGTAATTAAGCATGACTTATATATGCTTCATTTGCCTGACTTATAATTTTTAGTTTTCACTATTCTACTAGCGCATCCCATGCCAATGCAAGAATTTTTGTCTTGAATAAGATAGATTTCAAAGATATGGAAACTATGAAGGTAAAGAGAGCTTACCTAAAAACTGAGCATGATGGTTATACTTTCAACGTCAAAGTATACAATGCACACACGTACATCTATTTTGAATGCAAAACTTGGCAAGCACTATGCAAGGCTTATGCATTTGAGCCTGGTATGGTTATCACCTTTGATATTCGTCTGGAAGATGATATTGAAGATAATAGAGACATATGGGTCGATGTGCAGACGCCTCCAGTTCTACCATTATGTGAGTTCTTCTCAAATATATTTTTGTCTTTGATATTGCTTATTTCAAAAATAACTGACAACTAATTTCTATTGACAGCTTATCTCCATTCAACCAAACATGTCCGGCGCTTGGTAGACAGGACATTCTACTGTCTCGGAGCTGAACTAAACTGCGAGGAGATAAGTCATTATGTTTCATGGCTTGAGGATCTTCATACTGTCAAGACAAATTTTTTTCCTGCACTTGGAAATGTTAGTACTCAAAACGTGCGACCAATAGTGATGGTATTGAACTACGGTCACATCTATTTAGGAATGATGGTAAGATATTTACTATTTGTCCTCAATGCATATTTTGCATACATATTTTTTTGCTAAACTTTCATTGCTAAGTATATTAATTAAGTACTATACGATGTTCTTCAACAGGGACTCCCGATGACAGTTGTGCCTCAGGGGATCGAGACTAAAGGTCAGATGTCAATTGTTAGCTTAAGGCCAAGATATCCTGCATTGCACATGAATGCATTCAGGATTTTTAGAAGCGATGAATGCTTAATAGTGAAAGATTGGAGGAAAATTGTTAATGATCGCAGAGAAGTACTAGGGGGCAGCAATGAGAAGCGCAGCCCACGATTAGGAGACAGGTTCATCGGCATGCTCCAGTATGATCAATCAGGAGAGTTATACATGTTCTATGCTATTTTACCAGAGAGAGAGTAGCTAGCAGGAGTGATTTAGCTAGTTCTTCATGCTGCTCTTAATTAGTACTTGTCCTTTCATGTCCGTGTTCTTCGTTCTGAACTTAAGTGATTTGCTTTTGGTGTTATATATGAACGCTTATAATATCATGACAATCATGTTGAACTCGATGATTGGTTCTACTAGAAATTCTATTTATATATATATATATATGCATAACGTTTACAATGTGTAGTATCGTAAAATACCAGCAAACGAAAAAGAATTAAAATGGAAACATAAAATTAAATGAAAAAGAAATCATAAAACTAAAAACCCCCAAACCTTATAGTACAGGTTGGTCTTACCAACCGATACTAAAGGGCTCCAGGCCCCCGGAGCTGGCTCGTGCCACGTGGTTGCCCTTTAGCACCGGTTCGTGCTGAACCGGTACTAAAGGGGGGGGGCTTTAGTGACCACACTTTAGTTCCGGTTATGGAACCGGCACTAAAGGGCCTTACGAACCGGTGCTATTGCCCGGTTCTGCACTAGTGCTTATATCATTTGTTGGCAACGATTGCTTGGATAATCTCCATAAGAACATCCTGACTTTGCCCGGGACTTTGGTATTCCACAATGATTTCCATGCCCCTTTTTCCGCCCCACTACTTGACGGGCCTGCCCTTCCTTCCAACCAAGCCTCTCTACGCTGCCTGGTTGCAATAAGCATTTTATACGCTGACTTCACTGAGAAAATACCATGTTTTTCGTAGTGCCATGCCCAAAAGTCATCCATATTCCGAGTACATAACGGAATACCCAGTATCGTGTCTGCATCCATCGGCATGAAAGTGGACTGCACCACTTGCTTGTTCCACGCTGCCGTTGCAGGAGTTATAAGTTCAGAGACAAAAGTCGGGGGGTTTTGTGACAGACACCCATATGGTCTAAGCATTTCGTCTCTTGGCAGCCAATTGTGTGTCCATATGTTTGTTGTCACTCCATTCCCTATTCGTCTAATCAGCCCTTGTTTCAAAATATCCCTTCCCTCCAAAATTGTTCTCCATACTTGACTAGGCCGACCTCCCAGTTCAGCATCAAGAATGTCAGAAGATGGATAGTAGATACTCTTCAGGATACGAGCACATAGTGTGTCTGGATTTTGCAGCAGTCGCCACGCTTGTCTTGCCAACATGGCAAGGTTGAAAAGCTCAAAGTCTTTGAACCCCAAACCCCCCATGTCCTTAGGTTGCGTCATAGATTTCCATGAGACCCAATGTGGTTTCCACTTTCCTTCCTTGCTACCCCACCAGAATTTCCGGATGAGCATGTTGAGATGTTCACACAACCCTCTAGGTAGCTTGAAACATGACATCAAAAAAACGGGCACTGCTTGAGCAACAGACTTAACTAGCACTTCCTTGCCTGCTGATGACATCGTGCTCTCTATCCACCCCTGAACCTTGCTCCAAAGACGGTCTTTGAGGTATTTAAAAGCACCATTCTTAGAGGTACCAACATCCGAGGGCATCCCCAAATACTTCTCATTCAGAGTTTCGTTTGGGACATTGAGTGTTTCCTTTATTTCCCCCCTTACTGAGTCTGGCACTCCTTTGCTGAAGTATATTGAAGATATTGAAATAGTTAATGCGCTGCCTAGTTGCCTGACAATAAGTATCAAGAACATGGTACACCTCGTTAGCCCCCACACCATTGGCCTTGAAAAACAGCAGGCTGTCATCTGCGAATAGGAGATGGTTCACTGGTGGCGCCGTAGGTGCCACCTGTATACCATGAAGATTGGATGACTCACTTTTAGATTTTAAGAGGCACGAAAGGCCCTCTGCTGCTAACAAGAACAGGTATGGAGATATCGGGTCCCCCTGTCTGATTCCTCGTGAAGGAGTAAATTGATGAAGCTTCTTCCCATTAAAGAGAACAGAGAATTCAACTGTTGTTACCAGGCCCATGACTATGTCAACCCATCGGTCAGTAAAACCCAGCTTGAGCATAATGGCCTTTAGATAACCCGCTCGACCCTGTCATACGCCTTCATCATATCCAGCTTGAGAGCACAGGATTGATTTTTCTTTGCTTTATTCCTCTTCATAAAATGCAAGCACTCATAAGCCGTGATTATGTTATCTGTGATTAACCTCCCCGGTACAAAAGCTGATTGTTCTTCTGAGATGATATCCGGCAGAACCAACTTTAATCTGTTGGAGATTACCTTTGAAGCAATTTTGTATAAAACATTGCATAGGCTAATAGGGCGAAACTGGGACAAAAGTGTTGGGTTTTTTACCTTCGGAATAAGCACCAAAATCGTTTCATTAATGCACCTTGCTGATTCAGTTCCCTCCACAATCCTGAGAACCGCTTGAGTGACTTCATCGGCGCACACCTCCCAATGGTGCTGAAAGAAATGTGCTGGATATCCATCTGGTCCTGGAGCCTTGGTGGGGAACATTTGAAACAGAGCTGCCTTAACTTCATTCTGGCTATAGGGAGCATTAAGAAGATCATTCATCTCCTGTGTTACTTTAGTTGGTACTGTCTCTAGGACCTGATCCATGTTATGAACTCCTTCTGATGTGTAAAGCTGCTGATAGAAAGAAGTGGCCATTTGTTCCATCTCCGGAATATTCTTTGTTAGTTGACCATCTGGTTTTTGGAGTGCCTTGATCTGGTTCTTCCTTCTCCTCCGACTCGCTCTGAGGTGAAAAAAGTATGTGTTTTTGTCTCCATGGATTAGCCACTCCACCCTTGCACGCTGGCGCCACAAGATTTCCTCTCTATGATAAAGTTCAGTTAATCTATCAACAATTTTTATTTCTACATGCGTTGGTCCTGTCCGGCTAGGATCCGACCGAATCTCCTGTAGGTCTCGCTTTAGGCGCTGAATCTCTTGCCTGATGTTCCCGAAGTGGATCCTGTCCCAGTTTGTCAAATCCTCCGAAAGCACAGACAGTTTGTCTTTTATCGCCTGGACTGATCCCCCCCCCCAACGTTGTTCCATGCATGCTGTACCACTGGCGCTAGGCCCGAGTCCCTCTCCCAGGCCACCTCATATTTAAAACTCCGTGGGGCCCTGTTGCATGCATTTTCATGCACGTACCGGACGTAAAGCGGAGCATGGTCGCTTGTTGCTGCAGTTTTGTGCTCCAAAGTAGCCGAAGGGAACACTAGTGTCCATGCCGGATTTGCAACTCCACGGTCTAGCCTCACCCTGGTATATGTTCCTCCTGCAACTTTTTTCTCAAAGGTCCAAGGGTTGCCCATATATCCAATGTCCAAGAGCCCACACGTATCCAAGGTGTCTCTAAATGCATCCATTTGGGCCTGACTTCTATTCCCCACTCCATCATGCTCATGAGCGTACAAAACCTCATTAAAATCACCCAGAACTAGCCATGGCACATCTTCTGCGCCTACGATACCCCTCATCATATCCCAGGTCTTATATCGTTCAATAACCTGTGCTTCTCCATAAACAAAAGTCACCCTAGTTCGGACGTCAACTAGGTCAGTGATCAATGTATCAATGTGATGCTGTGAATAACCAACAATCTCAAGATTTATTTCATCATTCCAAAAAACTCCTAGGCCAGAACTGCTAACAGCATAACTCTTATTGAATCCTAAAGAACCAGCCAAGTTTTCAACTCTCGTTCCCTCTATTTGAGTTTCAAGGATACAAAGTATAGAGGGGGCAAACTGCTTCGTCATCTCACGAAGCTCACGAACTGTCGCGGGATTGCCGTCATCTGGTACAAAGGAGTCTACCGGGCCTCTATGTATATGGGCTTCCCGCAAGACGTGATAGTCCAGTCAGTACATGCAAAGGAACCTCCCCAAAATTTGAACAATATTTATTTGTTTGTTCGTTCATTTTGAGAGAGAAATTTGAGAACTTCGTACAATTTGTAGCAATACATTCTCTGGAGGATGAACCACCAGTCACAACTCTCAGTCTCAGATGTGTCTGGGCATAGGGAATAGAAACGCCACAATTTTAACAGGAAATTGCTATCCATGGAAACAAAGTCCTCCCACCACCGTGTTGTTTATGTATGTGCTTTTTTATGCGAGTACAAAGCCAAAAAGTGAGTGCTAGGAGTACGAATGGAGACGCTGAATAAGTCTGACATCGTGGAAGCTACGTCAACTTGTTGATTTGACAGTGGTTTCAATTCAACATTTCCTTACTAGCGCCGTAAGCATAGTTCATTGCCTTACCAGGATAGTGTTTGCTGTGAGATCAAAACTATCACGTACTGGTCCATGTTTAATTTGCCTGCTCGTGCAATCTCCATTTTATGAATGAGCAGTGACCAATATATTTTTCTTGCTATGTCTGTGTCTGTTTTTCGCGATCTAGGTAATTCTTATTGTTACACATATACTTATGAATGAACGGTTCTTACTTTTGGGTACAGGCAACAAATGTTGTTCATTCATAAAAAAATATTCGTATAATTTGTAACAAATAGATGATGAAAAATGCAATGCAAAAATAATTGTAAATAACGGTGGCCTTGCCACATCAATGTTATGTCAAAGCAAATAACAGTGAACGATAACATGTAGTCATCTAAAATGATCGTGAATTTGTAAATGACTTTCTTTTTTTAAATGTTCACAAATTTGAAGAAATTTTCTAGAAATATATTTTTTAAAGTTCATCTCTTTGAAAATGTACGTGAAATTTAGAACTGAGTTCTAATAAACATTTATGAATTTTAAGAAAATAAAACACATAAACAAAATTTGGGGGCATGACCATGTCTCACTTGCTGCGAGACAGCAGTTGGCGTCACCTCAAGTGCCACCTAAAATGGAACAGCCCATCAATCAATCATACGCTAGCTTTGCTTATCAGTCGCTCGCTTTGTCTCAAGAAAAAAAAGCAGTCGCTCGCCAGCAGTCATGTAGGTCCAGTTTCGTTCTAATTTTTAATTTTTATTCTTTTAATTTTTGTTTAGGAAAATAAATTAGAAAATGTATTAAAAATCATTTTACAAATTGTTTGAAAAGTTCACGACAATTAAAATGCTCGCACAACTTCAAAAAAAAAGTTCATATCCTTCAGAAAAAGGTTTCTTACATTTAAAAGAACGTTCATGCATTTAAAAAATATGCTCATGGCATTTTCAAAAACATCTATACAATGTAAAATATGTTCGTGTAATTCTTAAAAAAATCCAATACCATTCACAAGAAATGTTCACACATTTAAAATAAATGTTCGTGGCATCTTCTAGAAAATATTTATCAAATATGGAAAATAATTTAGAAAATGTTCTATAACATTAAAAAGGTCGTGTTATTTTAAAATAAAATGGTCAATTTTCATAGGCATATATAAAAAAATTGCTTGCTTGTTTTAGAAGAAGCATCATGACATTTTAGAAAAAGTACAAACATGGGTTTCGAAATGTTCATTTGTGCGTTCAACATGCATCATTCAAAGCCACATCATCAATTTTAAACCATTTCTGACTTCATTTGGTATTTTTCATGCATTTACTGATTTTTTTGCTAAATGACCCTGAAATTGAAAAGCACTACAAAAAAACTCTGAAAATATTGAAATTTGGCATGATATAATTATTTCACCCACATAGCATGTGCTAAAAAGTTGAGAGGGTTACGGCAAAAACTGGATTCATTTCGTGTACAAAATGAATAGTCTCTTTAGAAGTATCAGGGTTTCTTACGAAAACTTATCTGTTACAAAAGGCATTTCATTTCTTGACATGTAACTGCAGTGATGTTCAAGATCAAAGCCATCATCAGAATAGTTGTGGAGAGAAAGACTTCACCTTTTCTTCGCGTGTGTCCCTTGATTATTGCGCCGTAACCATGGATAATCTGCACCGTTTAACATGGTGCTTGGGTCAATCTTGACTTTGAAGGGAGGAATTTCATGAATTTTTCATAATATTCAAACATGTCTGTCTTGCCCTCCACTCCCACGATGTCTCTATTCTCTGAAAAAACTTTGGCTCATCATATGATGTATTCATTTTCTTATCTTTTTTCCCGGTTCGATAGACATGCCATTCACATAGAAAACATGCGTCACATCATTGGCTAGGACGCATGGTTCGTCTGTGTACTCAAGATTGTTCAAACTCACTGTTGTCGTTCCGTACTGCGGGTCTACCTATATCCCGCCTCCTGACAGATTGCCCCATTTGCACCAAAATAAAGGGACCTTAAAATCATGTCAATAGTTAAGTTCTCATATGTCCACTATGTAACAATAATATGCGTCATTTCCCCTGTTGGTTACTACATCAAAGCGGACACCACTGTTTTGGTTGGTGCATTTTTGATCTTGGGCGATCCTGTAAAATGTATTCCCATTTATCTCGTACCTTTGTAAGTCAATGCAGTCGAAGATGGTCCCCTGGCCAACGAGTATAGCTCATCTGCAATAGTGTTGTCACCCATGAGATGTGTTCGCAACCAACTGCCGAAAGTGTTGATGTGTTCACATGTAATCTAGTCGTCACACTGCTCCAGGTGTTTGGAGCGTAGAATATTCTTGTATTTATTGACATACGGGATCACCAAGGTAGAATTCTGTAGAACTGTGTAGTGTGCTTGAGACCAAGACTGCCCGTCCCTACATATTGTTGAGTTCGCTCCTAGCGTGTCTTTTCTAGCCAGACTCCCCTCATACCGCGATTGAGGGAGACCAATCAGCTTAAGGTTAGGAATGAAGTCAACACAAAATCCAATGACCTCCTCTGTTTGCCGGCCCATGGAGATGCTTCCTTCTGGCCTAGCACGGTTACTAACATATTTTTTAAGACTCTCATGAACCTTTCAAAGGGGAACATATTGTCTAGAAATACATGGCCCAAAATGGCAATCTCGTCGACTAGATGAACTATGACGTGCGTCATGATATTGAAGAAGGATGGTGGGAACACCAGCACGAAACTGACAAGACATTGCACCAAATCACTCCTTAACCTTGGTAGGATTTCTGGATCGACTATTTTCTGAGAGATTGCATTGAGGAATGCACATAGCTTCACAATAGCTAATCGAACGTTTTCCGGTAGAAGCCCCTCAATGCAACCGGAAGCAGTTGTGTCATAATCATGTGCATTGATGAGACTTTAGTTTCTAAACCTTTTTCTCTGCCATATTTATTATTCCTCTTATATTCGAGAGAAGCCAGATGAGACCTTCATACTGAGCAGACATTTAAAGAAGATTTTCTTCTCTTCTTTGATAAAAGCGTGGCTGGCAGGATCTTCATACTGCTTTGGATGCATGCTGTCATTTTCGTGCACACGATGCTGGTCCTCCCGTGCCTCCGGTGTATCTTTTGTCTTCCCATACACGCCCAAGAAGCCTAACAAGTTGACGCGAAGATTTTCCTCACGTGCATCACGTCGATTGCAGAGCGGACCTCCCAAAAAAGGTCGAGCCTGCATTTTGCAAAATACTCAACATCTTTAATTTTTTCAACCTATATACCAAAAATGTTCAACTATATCTTGAAAATGTTGAAACTTATCTAATTAATAAGAAGAAAGAAGAGAAATCCCGAAAGAAAGCTGATGATAACCAACAAAGAAAACACATAGGATATCCTTAAAAACGCATAGGATTTTTTAAAAAACTAAAGTACACTGATAAAAAAATGCAGAAAAAACACACAAAAGATATTTTAAAACCGGTCTGTTGCACCTTCTGAAACCCGCTCTAATGAGCCGCCCGAGCTCGCACCAAGCGCCTAACTCACACCTACTCTGTCCTCGTTTCTAGGCACACACTACTAGGCCCGCCGGTAGCGAGATCGAGCGTAGCCTTCTATAATTCCTTTCAATTTATCGTTTGGTCATCCATTTTTTTCCAGAATTTTTTATTTGTATATATTGTTGGAAATATTCCAAATACAAATATTTTAAAGGCCCATTTACGTATATTTTCTAAAATCTCGAATTTGAAAAATGTTCATGCAGTGTAAAAAATTCTTTGGGTAATTTTCAAGAAAATGTTGATAGTATTGAAAAACATCTAGTGACATTTAAAAAAAAACGTAGTCAACTTGTTTTCCAGAATCACGTATTTGAGAAAAGCTCAATCATGTTTTTGAAAAATATTAAATGTGTGTAAAACAATGTCATGATGTATACGAAAAATATACACAGTGTATGAACAAAATACATATAAAAACAGATATGTTGAAAATATCAATCAATTAATTGAAAATGTTAGCAATGTATCAAATAATCTGTGGCACGTGTTCACAAAATGTTAGTCATGTATTTAAAAAATTTAAGTTTATATTTAAAAATGTTAATCATGTATTTGAAATGATTTCTAACGTGTAAAAAAATTGTTTCTGATGCATATAAAGTATGCATATTGTATGTAAAAACATTAGACATCAAAACATCAATTTTAAAAATGTTAATCATGTATTTAGAAATGTCAAACACGTGAAATATAATTATTTTAGGTCTATAAAAAATTAAAACATGTATTTAAAAATAGTCGTGTCATGGGAAAGAGAACCATTTAAAACCGTAAAGGAGAACTCATAATTTCTTTCCGATGAAACCATATAGAAAACACATCGAAAAGGGTAGAATAGAAAAATGCCAATGAAACCAAAGAGAACCAACGAAAATTACAAAGAGAAACATATGGAAAAAAAGAAAACCCTAATAAAGAGAAGATACAACAAATGAAAGAAAATAAAAGTATCAACGGAAACAAAAAAAACATAAATAAAACATACTAAAACCCAATAAATACTGTGGGGGGAAACAATAAAAAAGAAAGAAACATAAAAGCGATAAAAAAAAGATCATGTCAACCAATATAAGGAAGAAAAAGAAACATAACTCTAGAGCCAGCCAGCGAGCTCCTTTTCTTCTGGCCAAGAAAACCCATCTACATAGAAAACCTGATGGCGAGAGGTAATTTAAGACAGTAAACCTAAACCTAAATCCATCCTTCTCATGACCTTGCAGCTTCTGGCCGGCTGTTGCTTGACTTGGCCGATCCGAGCACTCTAGGAGCTCTCTCGCACGTTAACGCTTCTGGTTATCAAATGTGCGGCCTAAGCGTTGGGCTTATAGTTGTTTGCGCAAACCGGCGCCTGCAGCGACGCTACTTGGGCTCGGCCCATCTACCATTCCCCCACTCGCCTCCCCTGTTTTGAAACTCAAGAAAGGAGAGCTGCGAAGCCAGGAATCGAACCACAGATCCCTCACTTGACCGCTAACTCTAGCAACCACTACGCCATCGACCTCACTCGTGAATATAAACCTCATTTCCATTTCTTTATACTACAGGAAATGCCCTTCATGTTCTCTGTGTGTTTTTCCCTTTTCTTTTTCTGTTTCCTGTTTTTTCCTTTTTTTTCTTAAATGCATGAAAAGTTCACAAATAGACGTTATTTTTTCTAATTCGTGAACTTTTTCTTTAAAATGATGAACTTTTTTCAATTTCATGAACTTTTTTCAAACATGATTAACTTTTTTTTGAAATGAATGAACTTTTAACATTTTGATGAACTTATTTTAAAATCCGATGAACTTTTTTCAATTTGGATGAATGAAATTTGATACACTTTTATTAAAAAAATGGATGAACTTTTTTAAATCGATGAACATTTTTCAATTTGGATGAAATTTTTTCAAATTCGATGAACCTTTTTTCAAATCGATGAACTTTTTCATTTTATAGATGGACTTTTTTCTGAAAATCGGTGAACTACTTTTGTATTCGTGAACTTTTTTTGAATACATGTACTTTTTCAATTTGAAAACAAATTCTTAAATTTTCTGAATGTTCGCGAACATTTTTTGAAATAACTCCCGAACTTCGCTACAACGCGGCTACAGGTTGCTCTTAAGTATTTTCACGCTTATTATTATCAGTAGTTGCAGGCTAGTCAAGCGGTTATCCTAACGTGTGAAGAATGCAACTGTACCGAGTTCCAATCCTCATGTCAGCAGTTCTTTCCGCGGTAATATCATTCGTGGCGCTGCTCGTCGTGGGCCGGCCCAATAGCGTTGGCTAGCGGGCGCCAGGGAGCTTCGCTGGCGCCTGAAGTGCCGAGTAGGAGGTCCCCTGCTTGCAGGGAACTCCTATCTGCCGCATTTCGCGGTAGATTGCCGAGGCTTCGCATAGGGGCGGTCTTCGTCTGGGTCGACCCTCGCGGAACAGCCAGCGGTGAAAAAATACAACAAAAAGAGCTGCCTCAATCAGGATTCGAAGTCCCAACCTGGCGCTTGTAAATACGACACCTAACCACCGGAGCTGATCAGAGTTACTGTCAAACATTCAACACGAAACCTATTAGTACGAAAAAATACCGACATATCAAAATATTTTCCATTTTTTCGAACATTTACATAAAACTCTGAATACTTTTAAAAGAAATTCTGAACAATTTTCAAAAAACACGAACAAGTATTGAAAAAATGTACAATTTTTAGATTTGTAACAAAAATTTATAACGCAAAGAATGTGTGAATTTTTGAACAATTTTCTGAATAGTGATTTGTTTTAAAAACATAAACATTTTTTGAACTGGTGAACAAATCTTGAAAAAACAGAAACATTTTTTGAATTTAGAGAACAAAATTTTGAAATTGAGAACAAAATTTGAACATAAATTTTTTCTAAAAGTACGAACATTTTTTGAATCTTGAGAACAAATTTTGAAACGAAGAACAAATTTGGACAATTTCTTAAAGCATGAACAATTTTTGAAACAGAGAACAAATTTGGAAGCATGAACAATGTATTAAAGCACGGACATTTTTTGAACATAAATATTTAAAAACATAAACATTTTTTGAACTGGTGAACAAATCTTGAAAAAACAGGAACATTTTCTAAATTCCGAAGATTTTTCGAATTTAGAGAACAAAATTTTGGAATTGAGAACAAACTTTAAATATAAATATTTTCTAAAAGTACGAACATTTTTTGAATCTTGAGAACAAATTTTGAAACAAAGAACAAATTTGGACAATTTCTTAAAGCATGAACATTTTTTGAATCTTGAGAACAAATTTTGAAACAGAGAACAAATTTGGAAGCATGAACAATGTATTAAAGCACGGACATTTTTTGAATATTTAGAACAAGTTTTCGAACAGTGAACAAATTTGAAAATACCAAACAAATTAGGAAGCGCGAACATTTTTTGAACAATTTTTGAAAATTCTGAACAATTTTTGAGAAATGCATACAGTTTTTGAATTTGTGAACAAAATTTGAAAACACGAATTGTTTTAAAATTCTGAACATTTTTGTAAAAGCGCGAACATTTTCCAAAAAATGTGAACATTTTGTTGAAAAAGAAAACATAAACTTGAAAAAAAGAGAAACAGAAATAGAAAAAGAAAAAAAACCGGTTCAGGAACCTTCTAGAAGGTTCCCAAAACCGAAAAAAACCAGCTGAAAACCTCTAGAAGGTTCCCAAAACCGGGAGCGCTGGAACGGTTCAACGGGCCGGCCCGTTGCGTCGCTGCTCGGTCGCTCGCCTGTGCGAAGTGCCGGCAGTTTGACGCAACGAGCGGCATATAGGATTTTCCCCCTAAGCATTCTCGGTCATCTGATGCGTCTGCCCTCGAGTGTGGGCTGCTCCTGGGCCAGATGCCCTAGGGGCCGCTATTCCCGAAACCAAATTAGGGCCTTCTCGTTCGCTCATCTAAATTAACGCACGATCCCAGATAGATGGTCATGTATGTGAGATATGTCGACCATCTGATTTTGTGAAATATGACAGACTTAGTTGGTTCGGCTTGAAGGAAAAAAGTGATATTAGTACATATTTTTGTTTTTTAAATATGTTTTGAAAGTTATTTTGGTAAAATGTTAAATGTGATTTGTGAAATTCATATGTGAAACAATTTAATTCTAATATGTGAAATTGCTTATTTTTAAATTTAATTCTGCTAAATTGATTATTTTTTTAGGAAAAGAGTACAACATGCTATTCTTCAGCCAACACGAGGTCGGCAGCTACCGCTTCATTCAGATCATGCGGAACACCCGCCACCATATGCATCTCCTCCTTTTTCCTCGCATGGGCCGCCAGTAGATGAGCCACTTTGTTTTGATTCCTGCTGGCATATAGAACCTGGGCGGCAGCAAACTTTTCGAGCTCCTCCTTGTTATCAACGAGCACATGGTAACATGCAGATAAATTACTGGCTCCCGGCCTCAGTTCATTCGCAAGGTGCATGCAGTCCGTTTCCGCAATCATTGGGCCCCTATACAGAGCGGATAGGTTTCGCAGCCCCGTCAGACTACCCACAGTGGGAGTAACATAGGTGGTAACATCACACTTATCTAAGCAAAATAGATGATGTGGCATGTAATTAATGAAGAAAGAGAGATATGTGGTAACATAGCTAGTTATTGTAACATCAGACATATCAAAAAAAGATGAGTCTACAATATAATAAATGAAATGATGCATGACACAACACATATGTTACTACCCACTGTGGAGGTAGTAACATAGACTAGTAACATATGCATGTTACTACTCTAAGTTACTCCCCATTGTGACTAGTCTCAGAAGTGCGTGCGCTTCAGCTTCTTCAGCAGACAAGCAGTTCATGCTTCGCTCGAATAGCGAGAAGAGGACAAGACCCCTATGGTCCCGCGCGATTGCTCCAGAATGGGAGGCGCTGCTGTCTGCTAAGAAAGCTGCGTCCGTGTTTAGTCTGACAGTTCCCGCCACTGGAGGCCTCCAATGTTTGGCCATAGGAGTCTCGGTGCCCCCCCCCCTCTCCCGCGTTCGTTCATCGCTGCAGGCAAAGGGAACAACGGAGTCCGGCCAGCCACTGCATGCCCAGCCTGCAACTCCACTTGTTTGCCCCTTATATCGGACTCTCCACCCGAGGCGCCGTAGGTTATCTCCTCCTCGTACTGTTTTAAGAAGATAACGGAGCGGCTGACCAGCTCCTTCCTTGCGTTATGGGTGCAATCATCTCGGAGGAACCAACACCGCCACATCAGCAGTAAGATTCTTGTTCTGATACTTGAGTTGCATGGGCTGAGGAGATTCTGGAGCCAATCAACGCCTGTGTTTCTGAACTGCTCCTCGCCAGGGAGCTCCCAGGCCGCTCTCATTTCATGTCCTAGTGCCTTGCTCTTGGTACAAGAAATGACAGCGTGAAATTCATCTTCCTCTCCGTCCCCGCAAATATTGCAAGTGTTATCTACTTCCAGGGTGCGCTTCCATTTGTTCTATTTTGTGGCCAAGGTGCTAGTTGCCACTCTCCACCCAAAAATCTTAACCTTCTTTGCCTTCCAAATGATGTCCTAGATACTACGATCATCAACCTCGTTTGCGGAGCTAGAGGTTGGGGTACTCGCTAGGTTTTACATGGATACCACCAGCCTATAAGCACTCCTGACCGAGAACACTCCGGATTTTTCATAGTGCCAAGCTAGTACATCCGTGGATTCCACCCTTGGTAGTTTGATGTTGCATATTTCCTCAGCATCAAAAGGGTAAAACAACTGATGAACTATGTCCGAGTTCCATCCACCGCCATCTGCCATCATCAACTGGTTAACCCATGTTAGTCTCGTCCGACGGATGAAGTTGGCAGGTTTGAGCCATTCCTTTCGTGGAATCCAATTGTCTCTCTGTATGCTTATCCTTCTCCCATCTCCTACCCACCAAATAAGACCAGCCTTGAGAAGTTCGAGTCCATGTTCAATTCCACGCCAGACCGGTGAAGCTTCAGAAGCGAAAACCGTATCAATCAGCTCTCCATGCGGGTAGTACTTGGACTTGAGAACACGTGCACACACGCTGTCCGGTCTTTGAAGCAGTCTTCAAGCTCGTCTAGCTAGCAAAGCTTGGTTAAAATTAGCCTTTTGAAATTATTGAAATATGTTTTTTAAAGAAATGAAACAATTTTTGGAATGAATGAAATTGTTTTTTGAAATAAATGAAATTAATTTATTGAAAAAGTTTTGAAAGTAGTTTTTTCAATTACTGAAATATGTCCCAAAAAATAATTCCGGAACGAAACTGTCGTCGACCGTCTCCGACTCTACTCCGGTACCAGCATACGTACGCGTTGACCGGCCTTTATATACCTTCCCGGGCCTCCTTCCTTCCGATGGTCTACCTAGCTAGCTGTTTTCCCATACCCGAAGAAGAGAATTCTTGAGGCAGCGCCATCTCCATCTCCGATGATGACGACGGGCGTCCAGCTCCAGCCGGCCGGGCACAGCTTCCGCACCATCATCGATCCATCACTGCTGCCGCCGAAGAAGAGAGCCGTAGCGGCATCTCCATCTCCAACGACGACGACGACGGGCTTGCAGCTCCAGCTAGCGGCCGGGTGCAGCCTCCCCACCAGCATCCAGATACAGGAGTCGCTGTTGCCGCCCAAGAAGAGGTCGAGGAGCTTCACCTTCACCACCAGCGCCTCCTCCTCCTCCTCATCTCTTCTGCTGAAGGCTTCTATAAGGAAGAGGCGGATGGATTACTACGTCGTCGTCGACGCCGGCGCGGCGAGCTGCGCTCGCATGGCGGCTGCATTGCAGCAGTCCGGACCGGCCGCGGCGTGCGGCGCCATGGCCTCGAAGCGCGTCAGGAAGGCCAGCTCCAGATACAGCGCGGACGTGTGGACGCAGTGATCGAGCAGAGGCTGATTACTTGATGGCTTCGAGCTGGCGGGCTGATTACAAGACTGCGTTACCGTCAACCTACTAGTTTCTGGATTTGAATGTTGTCTCCCTTGTTTGTTTCAGTGGTTAATGTTGGTAGTCTGCAATCCTGAGAGCCGACTCGTGTAATCAACCTGTGACTATAACTAACAATCCGGCCCCCAATGTTGTGCGGCTTTCTGCATGTATAAATTTGTCTAAAATGAAGTGAAATATGTTCAGATTGCTGTACCGGAAATGAACCAATGTGTTCAGGTCCGAATTAAGCTTTCAGGTACAGGCGGTGAACTTCTAAACTACATATACTACCTCAGTATCATAATATATGACGTTTTTTGACACTGTCGTAGTGAAATGGCAAAATTGCAAGGAAGCAACACCAACAAACCTGAGATACCAGCGTAATGATTGACTTTACTTTTGGATTAACTATATATTCTCTCAACTATATATCAACTACGTCCAATTAGTAGATTAATGATTTTTTTTTTGCGAAAATAGTAGATTAATGATTGCTAGTGTAGCCATGACTGTCCTTTCAGGGTAAAGGAATTTCACATCCATAATAATATTGAATAGAAAGAAAAAAAAAAGTCAAAACACAGTAAGCGAAATTCTCATTAATATAGAAACCACTCTCACTCTAAGGTATACAAGTCATGTCATTTAGTATAAGGGATGATAGTATAGATTGCACACTTGTGGGGGAAAGGTCGCCATAAAAGATATAGCTACAGAAAGGAAAACATATGCAAAACTATGGAAAATACTAGAATTTCTCCCCCAAGCTTGGAACAAGCTAGGAGATTATCAAATACCGAGATCTGAAGCTTCAATAGCATATAGCGGCTGTGCTTAAATAAGGTGGCACCATCAGTCCATCACATTACTGTACTGGAAATTAACTGAAGAGACAAACCCCAAGCAGGCAACTGTATATGTTCAGCCCGAAATTAAGCTTTCAGATTCAGGTAGTGAACTTCTAAACAGGAGCAGCATCTATCTAGTACAAATGTGCGTATTACATTACATCGAAGTGAACAAGAGAAAAATGCAAGGGAGCAACACTGACAATTCGTCATACAGAACTATGCTATCAGTGTAAGACTGGTTTTACCTTTTAGCTTTTTCGTGCCTCGCTTATGGGTGGTGGCGCCTGGACACTCTGCTTATTGCATCAAGACATTGTAAATTCGGTAGGGTTTATTTGATAAAGATTGGGGATTCGGTAGGGTTTTTGTTACCTTTTTAGTTTCTTTGTGTGTTCTCGGATGTAGTTGCTAGATCATTCCACCTCTCTTGTTCTCATGGCAGAACCGGTTCCTTCGTTTGTTCTTCTAGCTGCAGAGTAATTCTCGCTGCAGAACTCCTTATTAACCTGGTTATTTTTGCTTTCTTTGGATTTGCCGCTTCAATGGCCTTGCCACATCTTGTTGCTGTTCAGGGATCTGCCCTGGTTCTTGCCGTTCATCTCATTGGCATGGCAGCCCCAGCCGGCGCTGAAGCGCGGGCCCGGTCACCTCCTCTGTCCTAATAACTAGGGGTACGCT